>NW_023467599.1:0-6491 GCF_013731165.1 Rhagoletis pomonella
TAATAAAAAAAAGCTTAAATAAAAATAAAAAAACAAGCATTAACGAGATATCGAATTAGTTTTTGCTGTTATGTACGTTTGTATGTAGTTGCCGCCGCAATTCGGGCGAAATGTGCAAAACCAGTGAAATGCAACCAAAGAGGCAAACAAAGGGTTCACGAATATAGGTCTACCTCGCTTGGTTGCGCCGTCTGTCGGCGTTTCAGCAGAAATCCAAACAAATGTAAAGAACGACTGCTTGACTGACTGACTGACTAACTGTCCAATTGTCTAACAGTATGGGTATATGATGCGCTGAGTGGATGACTCCCGATGGAAGGATGTGCTGACAACAAGGCAGGGATGCACTCTAAGTCAATAGCTCCAAGTCGCAATCTCTCTACTATAAGCCTTGGAGACAGTGAATCAAGCAGAAGAAGGCGGCCGGATCACGGCATGACAATGCAACTTGGGAGACAAGTGTTCGGCGGTACTACTCAGTTTGATGAGGCAAGTTGTTTGACACGCAATTACTTTAAATGCGATTTGCTTGGAAGTTTTATTGCCTCGTGTAAGTTACGCGCCGTAACGCATTCGGTTGAGGTACTCTAACGCAGTACCTACACAGACTTTACTGCAATTGCAGTAGTTGTGTTGAATTGGAGGGAGGAACAGAGAAGTAGGGATAGCGCTTGCTGTGAAAAAGTTCTAAACTACTGCAACTTTTCTAAAATTTTTTAAACTGTCTTTGGCAATCCTACAAGGATGCACTTAAACTTTTCAAGAAGGCCATAAAGAGGGCGAAACGCTAATCGTGGCAAAGCTTCTGCAAACAATATGGAAGAAGATACTGAAGTCAAAAGGCTGCAAAAAGTTGTATCGACATTATCATGTAGCGAAATCATGGAGAACTTTGTGACCACTCACTTCCCGTATTCACTTCGATACTTCGCCCCGTCCTAGGACCGACTCGGTCCCTTGTCCGTAAGTAACATAGTAAGCTATGATCGGGTGTAATAAGCTATAATGTCCTTCAAATCCTGCAAATCTCCGGATAATGACATAATATTTCCCACACAACTACAGGCAGCTAATTTCTACAGTCCACCTAACCTTAATTCACATACTAGATGAGTGAACAAAGGCGAAGCTGGTTGCTGTAACCGCTTCAGCGATTTTGGGCCGAGTTCAGCAAAGTATGCCAGTCGTTTCTCTTCTGTGCCAACTGACGCTAATTGGAAATGCCCAGTGAAGCGAAGACCTTCTTCATTTGGTCTTTCCATCGCAGTGGGGTCCTCCCTCTTCCGCTGCTACCACAAGAGGGTTCCGATTTGAATAATTTCAGAGCTGGAATGGTGGTGTCCATTCGGACGACAATGCCAAGTCAGCGAAAAAAATGCATTTTAATTCGGTGTACTATATCCATGTCGTTGTACTAGCCGTTGCCAATGCGTAAAGGCCTGTAAATTTGTCTCTCGAATTTTCCAGCAGCTGCCTCATTTTCTAAAAACTCTACAGAAGCTCAATGATCTCTCACCTAACCAATATGCATATTCCCAGAGCAAATCCGTTGAGACCGCATTTCTTGAAATCGTATCGACGATTAATATCTGTTGCTAATTCTCTTCTTAGGGTTCTGTTTAGGGAGGTTCAAACGGGACTGGTGGATTTTTTTGGGCTCCTTCTGAATTGGGGGACGGCTTCGTAACTACCTGAATACGTAACCAGAGGTATTCCAAAGCAGGTGTCTTCTCCCCGTCTTCTCTGGAATCTAACCGTTAACGCTCTACTTCTAATTCAAGTCTAAAGGGCACTGGTTACTAAATCGTAGCGTATGCTGTTGGCATAGCAATAATAGCAATCCTGAGTGATCATTTAACAAAATGCACTCTGCCTTGTTAACATTTGGTCTAAGGATTTTAGAGTCAGCGTCAATCCGGCTAAAGCCGAGATGGTACTCTCCAAGGGGAAGTATAAATTTCTAATATTCAAAGCCCCCATTTTAGCTGAGGTAGAACTCTATATCTCAACTAAGGTCGAATACCTTGGTATCTTGCTAGACAAGAATCTTGCCTGGAAGCGAAACAACATAGACTGCTCCAGGAAAACCAACAACACCCTGAGTGTCCGCAAGAAGGCTTTAGGCAAAAAAATGAGAATACGCAAACGTCAAGCTGTGAAGCTGTGTTTTTCTGTGATCTGTTTAAATTTTGTGTTTGATAAAGCTGTTTACGCTTATTAAAGTAAAAAATTAAAAAAAGTGTTAATAAACTTCTGGTGCACAATTTAAAGATAAGTAAAACATCAAAATTTCCCGTAGATTTGATTAATTTAACGTGATATTCTTAATTGCATGTGCCGAGTATTTTGTTTCATATAATATATTGTTGTTGTACAATTGTTTTTGTTTGTGCACATTAATTTTGCTCTTTTTGTCTTTTTGTCATTTCTGCTGTTTCATCTTTGTCACAGCTGTTTGCGTTGTGTTTATTAGGTGTCTAATATACAGTGCATTTAAAACTGTTCGCTAACTGATATTTACCAGCTGATTGGTTCACTGATTAATACATCGTTTTCAAAACCGTTTTTGCTTCTAAAACCTAAAAATAAATATAATTTTAAACATGTCGTGTATTTACACCAATTGCCACGTTAAAAGCGACTCCTATGTGCCATGCTGGCTCTGCGATGGGATTGCCCATATAAAATGTGCTGGTTTGAGCGGTAGAGTATTAGACGCTATTAACGAGGGTAAGGGTCTTCGTTGGTCTTGTCAAAAATGTAGATCAACCGAAGTTGATTTATTTAAATTCTTCAGGCAGTCCAGAAATGGTTTTTCTGAGATCGGGAAGGATCTGTCGGCGCTTGTTGAGAAATTGAAGCATTACGAAAAAATGTTTAGATCTTTCACTTGTCTCGACGACCCTCCACACTCTGAAGATAGCCGTGAAAATAAAGGTGGGCATGTTATTAGTCCACCTAAAAAGACAGCCACGGATTCTAGTAAAAAAAATCCTCCATCCCAGTCCTTAGAACTTATTAATTTATCTTCTCCATGCCCTCAGGCATTGGAGCCTCCGATTTCTAAAGCCATATCCACTAGGTCTACTTCAAAAAATAGTCAAACCGTTGATTTAACAGTGTTGCCATCAACATCTCAAGCTCCACTGTCTAACTTAGTTCCTCCGAATAATTCGGAGCCCCGCACATCAGACATCATTACCAAAAAGCTGGTTGTAATTCCTCCGAGAAGATCAATCTTTGTCTCTAGATTTGCTAAAGATACTTCTTCGGATGATATAAAGTCATACATATCGACTAAAATTAGAACTAAAGATGTATTTATTCGTAAATTTAATTTTAAATACGATCGCGATATTTCATCTTTTAAAATTGATGTAGCTTCCGAAGATTTTGATTCACTACTAAATAGTTCATTTTGGCCGACCGGGGCGTTTGTTCGCGAGTTTGAGTATAAACCTAATAAAAGTAATAATAACGTAGCTAAAATTTCTAATCTTAATTCTGATTCAAAAAACTAACTCGCAAGTCTAATTTAAGTATTTACTATCAAAACGTTAGAGGTTTGAATACCAAATTAACTGACTTATATTTAAAAGGTTTTGACTTCAATTATAATATTATTTCCTTGACCGAAACATGGCTCAAACCTCATATTTTTAATTCCGAAATTCTTCCAAATGAATATCAAATATACAGGAGTGACCGCGTGCGCAGAATCGGCGGTGGTGTTCTTTTTGCGGTGCATTCATCGATACCATCCGAGGAAGTTAGTCTTCCTGTCATTGAATATACCGAATTTAAATGTATACGTGTACAGGCTGGAAAGACTTATATTTATTTAGCTCTTTGCTACATCCCTCCTAATTCTGCCGTATCGGTATATATGCAGCTAGTTTTTTTACTTGAGACCGTAAATGCAATGCTTACGGCATCCGATTCTATGATTGTTTTGGGCGATTTAAATCTGCCACATATTTCATGGAACATTATTGACACCGATGTTGTACCAGTTTCATCTAGAGATAGTTACAATGTATTTCTGGAGGAAATGGCTGAACTATGCCTCAAACAAATAAATATATGTCCAAATAAGTTTGGAAAGGTCTTGGATCTCGTTTACGTTGATGATGTTCCGAAGGCCTCTATTAATCGGTGTGATCCCCTAGTTTTGCCGGAAGATGCATACCATCCTGCGCTTGAGTTAAACTACGAAATCATAAATGAAATACATAATAATAAGTCAAGTTCAAGTACTAGATATGTTTTTGCGAAAGCAAATTTCAGGAAAATTAACAAAGAACTTTCAAAGTTATCTTGGCCAATATATTGAGATGACGTGGAGCGTAGCGTTGAGCACTTTAATGATACTGTTTTCAATTTGTTTCGAAAGTATGTGCCAATACGTAATATTGTTCATGAAGAACCAATACAATTATGGTTCACTAAAGAGCTTAAAAAATTGAAAAATAAAAAGTCGCACTCTTTTAAACTGTATAAAAGAACGGGCTTACACAGTGATTACCTAAGGTACTCAGTTTTGCGGCATAGCTACTTTGCATTAAATAAGAAATGTTATAATTCATATTTATGTAAAATTAAGAAGAATTTAATTAACAATCCTAAATCATTTTATGGTTTCGTAAATTCAAAGCGTAAGGCACATGGTTTTCCGTCCGCTATGCATTATCGCAACACTGTATCTAGCGACAGCCAACTCATTGCCAACATGTTTGCTCGGTTCTTTAGGTCCAATTATTCTGTAGACTTCCCTATAAGTGGAGACTATCCGTACGAGCTTTGTCCAATCAACTCTGTTTATATTCCAGTAATATCTTCCGATGAAGTTTTACACTCTTTAAAAACCTTAAAAGCGTCATTTAGGCCTGGACCTGATCATATTCCGACCTGTTTTCTTAAAAACTGCGCTGAGAACATCTGCGAGCCTTTAACAACTCTATTCAATTTGTCACTTAAACATGGCGTTTTTCCGTCAGCCTGGAAGGAGTCTTTCATAATACCACTTCACAAAAACGGCAGCAGGTCGTCTATAGAAAACTATCGAGGCATAGCGAAACTCTCCGCTATCCCCAAATTATTCGAAGCAATTATTGTTAACCAGCTGACATATTCTATATCTTCTTCAATAACACAATCTCAACACGGGTTTTCTAAAGGAAAATCTACTATTACTAATTTATTGGAGTTTACAACTCATGTCTCAAACGGTTTTAGAGAAAATGCTCATACCGACGTAATTTACACCGATTTCAGTAAAGCTTTTGACAAAGTATGTCACTCGTTACTCATCCGTAAACTCGACCTAATCGGCTTTCAGCCCAGTCTCCTTCAATGGATCTCATCTTACCTCTCTGATAGAACACAAAGAGTTATTGTTAATAATTGTTCTTCCAACATCATTAAAGTTTCTTCAGGAGTTCCTCAGGGAAGCCACCTTGGTCCGATTCTGTTCCTGATATTCATTAATGATATTTCTTCTATAATAAAACATTCAAAAATTTGAATGTATGCCGATGATGTGAAACTTTTTAAAACATTGTCCTCTATCGAAGAAAGGTCTTTGTTACAAGCGGATCTGAACAACGTGGTTAGTTGGTGTAATACAAACTATATGCCACTAAACCTTCAAAAATGTAAAGTTATGTGTTTCTCTCGGAGGGCTGTTCAACCAGCTGTTTATTCAATATCAAATTATAATCTGGAGCAGGTATCCAATTTTGTCGATCTTGGTATCGCAATGGATTCCAAACTCAATTTCAACCATCATATTAATGTTACAGTCAATAAAGCCAAAGGCGTTTTTGCATTTGTAAGGCGATGGTCAAAAGAGTTCAAAGATCCTTATGTTACAAAAGCTCTTTTTACCAGTTTAGTTAGACCTATACTAGAATACGGATCTATTGTTTGGAATCCCCGCTACCAAGTTCATTCAGAAAGGATTGAATCAATTCAAAAACAATTCTTGCTTTTTGCATTGCGTAATTTTAACTGGGATTCAGATTACAATCTCCCCCCTTACACAAGTCGTCTAAAGCTCATAAATTTGCCTACACTCGCAAGTCGTAGAGAAATGCTGGGTATAATATTTATCGTAAAATTAATGACAGGCTTGATTAATAGCCCGGCCCTCCTGGCTGAGGTAAATTTTAATGTTCCTTCTCGAGTGTCAAGACACTTTCGACCTCTATTTTTAAAGCCATGCAAAACTAATTTTGAACTAAACGAATCATTCCGTGGTTTATGTCAAGATTTTAACTGTCATTCCAGCACGTTTGACGTATCGGACTCGATTTTTACTATAAAGAAAACTATTATTTCCACTCTCAATAATTGAAATACTATCTTTAGCATATCCAATCAGCTGATGAATTTGATTCTGTAGATGAATAGTTTTAGATCTCGACACTTAACAAACTCCTGTTTCCACTACTCGGCACGAAAAAACTAAAAAAAAAAAAAAAAAAAAAAAA
>NW_023467600.1:0-6490 GCF_013731165.1 Rhagoletis pomonella
AAAGTGTTTGTGATTTTTTTTTCTCGTACTGAAATTTTTCAAATCCATATTCCGCGGATTTAATTGGGACGCTCCGTTTTCCACGTAATAAAAAGTGCTGAACCAAAAATTAAAGCAAATATAATTTCACGTAATTTGCAAGAAACAAAAAACACAAACACCGCCACAAAATCTTAAAATTCTTTTCCTGATTTTCTGTGGCAATTTTTACTCGTTTGACATATATTTTTCTAATTTTTGCGAACGTTATCTGGGTGGTACTCAGTAAAATTTGATAAATTTTTCTCTCAATTTTTATACGTGTGACCTTCCACAGCATTAAAAATGCCACTTGGACACAGTCCACCAAAAATGTCTGAAATCGAGACAAGGTCAAAAACTGCTTCGCAAGAAGCCACCGGTGGTAAGAGGGAACCCTCACCGCGCCCGAAACCTAAAACTTTTGACCCATCCGCTCAAAAGTTTATAGCGGAAAGTGACAGTATCATGAGATACTGTGCAAGATTCAGTGATGCACCGATCCAAGACCACACTGAATCATATCTTATGATAAAAGACAAATCACTAGATGATTGTTGGGCACGGCTTCAGTCCGCCTATGATTTGGTTTTTTTCAAAGCCAGATGACAGCCTACCCGAAAACTTTAAGAGTTCGGTAGAAGGCAAGTACTTCACTTGCCTTGAATTATATGAGGTGACCAAAGCTAAAATTGCCGATCAACTGTCGTTGATTAAAGCAATCGCCGCACCGAGTCCACCACCCCGCGTGGAACACACCTCGGCAGAGGCAAACGTTTTTCTTTAAGTCCCACCTTGTGACACGGAGACATTTTACGGTGGTTACGAAGAATGGCCCGCTTCCCGTGCTCAAAAACTGTATCACCTTCGGTACAAAACTCAAGGAAAAGCCGGTTCCATCGTCAAGCAATACTCGCTCAGCGATGATAACTTCGAGCTGGCCTGGGAAGCTTTACGGTCACGATACGAAAACAAACGTATCTTGGTTGACAACCAAATTAAAATTTTGATGACTTTGCCGACTATTCAATCCGAGAATAGCGAGCAACTTGAAAGGCTGCAAACATCAATTAACAACTGTCTGTCAGTTCTTAATTCCCAAGACGTCCAGACAGACAGTTGGGATCCCATATTGGTGTACATTTGCTCATCCAAATTGCCCGAAACCACACTGTCACTTTGGGAACAATCTCTCTCTTCTCGAAGAGATTTACCCTCATGGTCACAAATGGACGATTTTCTTACTTCAAGATACGAAGTAGTCGAAAGACTTAACCGGCTTCATCCAAGCCAAAATAAACAAAAACCAGTCGCTCATCAAAATGCTGCGCAAAACAGGTCCTTTAACAGGACTCAAACCTTTGTGGCAGAACCTAAGAGGGTACCAACTTGCTCTTACTGCAAGTCCCCTCATCCCATTAGAGTCTGCCCACAATTTAAGCGAATTTCGGTACCGAACCGAGTACAATTCGTAAACCAAACCAAGCTGTGCAAAAACTGCCTTGGTAATACCCATAGCACTAATGAGTGTCCGAGCAAGTGGTCATGTACACATTGCCAACAACGGCATCACTCCCTGCTGCACACGAACCCCAAACCACAATCTCGACACTCCAGTGCGCGAGCGAATGAAACCGCCGCACAACACACTACTGCCCAGTCGACACCTCCCGCTCGACAAGCGCAGTCAAGCTCCGATTCCAGCGAGCAACCGTGCTGTTCCAAACAAGCACAAATACAATCATTGCACACCGACAATGATAGCAAAATTCTCCTTCCAACTGCCATAGTCGCAGTTGAACACGAGGGTGAATTGTTTCAACTTAGAGCCCTGATTGATCAAGGCTCACAAAGAACTTTCATTTCCTCGAAAGTTCAAAAACGGTTGAAACTACCATTCGAACATTCCAAGTTCGAAATTTCCGGCATGGGTGGACATGTAGTACAAAGCTTCTCAAAGCTTTGTCCACTCACATTGGTAGCACCAAAAACCATGCAACGGATAAACACACAGGCTATCGTGTTACCTCAGCTCACGAGGCACATGCCTACATTCACCATTAGCCGTGAAAACTGGCAGCAATTCAAGATCCTTGAACTTGCTGACCCAAGCTGTCACATACCAGCTCAAACTGACATGGTAATCGGCAGCGATATACTTCCACAAATCCTGCTGGAAGGTATACAAAATATTTGCGACACAATACTTGCGCAAAAAACAATATTTGGCTGGATTCTCAGTGGTCCAGTAACCGAAAATGTGGTGTCATTCTCGACACAAGTAGAAGAGTGCTCGAATGCAACTCTCAGCTCTCAGCTTCGAAAGTTTTGGGAAGAGGAGGAGATTCCACAGCCTCCACAAATTTCCCCGGAAGATCAGGCTTGTGAGCATATATATGCAACAACAACGACTCGTGCCCCAAACGGTCGATACATTGTGCGACTTCCATTCAAGGAAGAATTTCCAAAAAAGCTGTCTCTGGGCCACTCTCGGTCTGCTGCACTGCAGCAGTTTTTTAGCATGGAGCGATCGCTTCAGAAAAAAGGAGACTTAGGCACAATGTATAACAATGTGTTGCAAGAATATCTCGACCTCGGTCATATGGAGCACACGAAGCCATGTGAGATAGTAGCTAATGGCAAATACTTCTCATTCTACTTGCCACACCATGCGGTCGTCAAACCAGATAAGGTAACCACCAAAGTTCGCGTGGTATTCAACGCCTCAAAAACATCTGGTTCAGGAAAATCCCTGAATGACGTGTTGCACACTGGTCCCACACTCCAGCCAGATCTCATGCTGCTCATTCTGCAATGGCGAATGCACAGATTCGTGTTCAATGGCGACATTGAAAAAATGTATCGTCAAATACTCATCCATGAGGACGATGAAGATTTTCAGCGAATCTTATTTCGCACATCGGCTGACTCTCCTGTCACCGATTATAATCTTAAAACCGTAACGTTCGGGGTTAATTGTGCACCATACCTCGCTATCCGTACCCTGCATCAATTAGCAGATGATACAATAGCGACATTTCCCTTGGCTGCCACAATACTTAAAACCGAAACGTATGTGGATGACATCCTATCCGGAAGTCATGATATTGACAACGCCACTGAATCACTTCTTCAAGTGATCAAAGCGCTTAAGTCAGCTGGTTTCATACTCAAGAAACTAACGGCCAATCATCCGACCATCTTAGAAAAATTTCCAAAGGAGGATCTTCTCGACTCCAACTTTTTGAAATTTGAGAGCGCTTCCACAACCAAAACTCTTGGTATACAATGGAACGCACTCACCGATAAGTTTTCCTACACCATTCTGCCTGCATCGACATCGAATGCCGTCACAAAGCGACAAATCTTATCCTCTGTCGCAAAACTTTTTGACCCGGCAGGATGGCTATCGCCAGTGATGATTCAAGCAAAGATTCTTCTTCAAGAACTTTGGCTAGATGGCGTTGATTGGGACGAATGTGCCAAACCTATATCTTTAGCAAAATGGCAACAGTTCGCAGAAAATCTGCCAGCTATCTGCCACATCGAAATCCCTCGATGGGTTAATTTCACTCCGCTATGCCTCGGAAAAAGCATATTGCGCTGCGATTTACATCCGCGCAGATGCTAGCAACCAAAGATATTCCACTCTCTTGGTTGCAAAAAGCAAAGTCGCACCATTGAAGACGGTAAGCTTGCCACGCCTGGAGCTGTGTGGTGCAGTCTTACTCGCAAAACTGGTCGCAACTGTTCGAAAACAGCTCAAATTGGAATCGTGCAACATATTCTTATGGTCAGATTCAGAGATTGTGCTAGCTTGGCTTGAAAAGCCACCATGTACATGGAAGACGTATGTATCCAATCGTACCTCTCAAATCCGGGAATATCTTCCAACCGGTACATGGCGCCATGTTGCCAGCCAAGACAACCCAGCCGACCTCGGCACCCGTGGTTGCAAACCGCAGGACTTGGCAAATTCCCCACTCTGGTGGCACGGACCAAACTGGCTCTCTTGCCACATGGATGCATGGCCAAGGTCAAAGGCATGCAGTGCATCTCCACCAGAAAAGCGCAAGGTGGAGGTATATCACGCGCTCGAAGAAGAGGTCGATTTTCTTGATCGCTGTTCTTCTTTCTCTCGAGCACTCCGCGTGACTGCGTACATGTTCCGCTTCGTGAGCAATGCCCGCAACAAATCAAAGGGGTTAGCTACAATCACCTATCCGCATCTGACACATAACGAATTTCAATATGCAAAAATTCGTCTTATCAACGCAGCGCAATCACGCCATTTTCCGCGCGAAAAAAGCGCTTTGCAAGATAAAAAGCCACTTAACAAAAAAATTCCTCTTATTGTTCTCAATCCTTCGTTGGACAAAGACGGACTTCTACGGGTTAATGGCCGATTAGCACATTCCACATTAAGCTATAATGAAAGGCACCCAATAATTCTCCCTACCGAATCGAGGTTCTGCCAGCTATATTTGGAGTTTTTACACTCGCTGCTTCTTCACGCAGAAACACGATTAATGCTCCAAATGGTAAGGCAAGAGTACTACGTACCAAAGCTGAAACCTCTAATTAAAAAATGCATCTTTCAATGCAAAGTGTGCACGCTGTACAAGCAACAAACACGCACCCAAATAATGGCCGCTCTACCCCCTGAGCGCTGCAGTTTCTCACTCCCATTTTCCACAACGGGAGTAGATTTTGCTGGGCCATTCCACATTAAAGCATCGGTGCTAAGATCTACAACCCTTATCAAGGGATACGTTGCAGTTTTTGTCTGTTTTTCCACAAAGGCAGTGCATCTCGAGCTATGCTCGGATCTTACAACCGAAGCTTTTCGAGCAGCATTCGCCCGCTTCGTTGGCAGACGAGGTTTTCCCTCAAAAATGATGAGCGACAATGGAAAAACGTTCATTGGCGCCCAGCGCGCAACAGAACGCGACTTCGTTAAATTCCTTAACGAATGTTCCGCAGACATTGTCAAAAAATATGCCCCTCAAGGCATCAACTGGCAATATATACCACCCAGCGCCCCCCACATGGGCGGCTTGTGGGAATCTGCAGTGAAAAGCTTTAAAATCCATTTAAAGAAAACCGCTGCAACCCACAAGTTCACTTTCGAAGAATTCACGACGCTTCTGGTGCGAATTGAAGCAGTCCTCAACTCGAGGCCTCTATCCGCACTTTCTCAAGACCCAGCTGATATGACAGCACTTACTCCGGGTCACTTCCTTCGGGGTGCACCGCTGTTGGCCATTCCCGAGTCTAATGCGGAAAACCTCTCTCTACTAAACCGGTGGGAGAAAGTCAAAGCACTTCACCACCAATTTAGTCGTCGCTGGAAAGAAGATTACCTCAAAGATCTTCAGAAGAGATACAAGTGGAAAACCCCACAAAGCGATCATCAGCCAGGCGACATCGTCGTGATCAAAGAAGATTCACTCCCCCCCACCGAGTGGCGATTGGGACGAATCGAAAACGTTCGCCATGGCCCTGATAACCACATACGTGTCGTGGAAGTCCGTACACAAAATGGAGTTATCACGCGGCCACTTGTCAAACTGTGCTTCCTTCCAAAAGCACAATAGATAATTCTATACATATTTTCCTTCTGTATATTAAGAGTCTTAACTTCCCGTTTAAACATTGTACACAAGTACTTCTCGTTTCTCTGCCTTTGCTTCTACTTCCAGATCGAAGACATCATGGCAGCGTGCGAGGCGTGCCCCCTAGCTCCAACGGCAGAGACAGACAACTGCCTACAATGCCGGCTCTGCCACCGTTACCACGCATTGCGGACGTGCCCGGCCTTCAAGGCGATGAAGCCGCCGCAACGGTTGGGAGTAGCCCGCCGCCAAGGCTACTGCGTCAACTGCCTTGCGCTCACCCACACTACCGGGGAATGCGACTCGCCGGCTAGTTGCAAGACCTGCGGGCTAGCGCACCACACGCTGCTGCATGTGGCAGCCAACACGCATGCGCGCACGGGGCCAAGGGAACAGGGGCCCAAGAAGAGGAAACCGGCCACAAAGGCCCCAAGGAGCGTCAAGCGGCGCGCACTGCCGAAGAAAAAGGCGCTGAAGAAGGCGCAGAAGAACCCGCGCAACCATGCGCCGCAACCGCCGCGCAAGAAGACCGCCCAACGGACGATCGCGCGCACGCCCCAAGGCCTACAAACGGCCAATTTCCAGGGCCGCACCACCCACCGCGTCCTGGGCAACACGATCCGCGCCCTGAAAGAGCTGCAGGAGACGCTCAGCAACGCATTCCTGCAGGGCGGGGATGATGTCTAAGCCGCCGCTTAAGCCGAGTTCAGCGGCCGTGCGCGCGCACTTTGGCGGCAGTGGAGTCGACGCGACTCCGAAAATAATTACCGTGCGCGCACGGCCGCCTCCCAATCGTCGTGCGAAAATCCGCACAAAGCAGTTCAGCTACTCAAGTCGGACAACGCGCACGCGCCCCC
>NW_023467601.1:0-6490 GCF_013731165.1 Rhagoletis pomonella
TGTAGTCAACATTATGATTTTGGTCTAACTTTCCATCACGAGCTTTCTAGCATTCAGTGTCTTTGAATATAAAAAAGCTAACGATTTGTCACTGTGAGTTTATTCAATTTCACAATGCAGCGCAAATGAAGCCGCAAAAAGGAGCTTATTTGCATAAATTACGTAGTCGATGTACATATGTACATACATAGTTACGTGTAAAGATGCGGGATATGTGGAAAATCATTCTTTTTTATACACACATATACATACATACATGCATACATATATGTACGTAAATGAAAATTCAATAAATTGTGCTTTGAATGTGAATTATGTTTCCAATGACATTCTGTGTTATTACGGTTTGGTATGAGTAGGTGATAACTTACAATAAATAAGACTATAATCCATATTTATGATTGATTTAATTTTATTCAAGTACAATCTGCAATGGACATTTAGTCAAGTTAAGCTGTAAGAGCGTCACACCCCGACCGGAAATTCAGTTCAGTTTTCCAATAAACCTAACAAAGCACTAGGCAGAAAGGTAAGGCTAGAATGTACGGTAGCTCCTCGCAAACGTGAAATTTCTGGCCCAATTTGCTGAAGTTATATGTAACATTTTTTGAAGGAATAGTACATATCTAACTATTTTGGGATTTTAGAGATTTTCGGGATTCTCGGGACGTATCGATATAATAATCGATATTTTATCAATTTTGTTATCGAAATTTTTATCGATAGTTATCGATTTTGCTATCGATATTTTCGGAACTTATCGATATAATAATCGATATTATTATCGATTTTGTAAACGTTATTTTTAGCGATTTTGCTATCGATATTGTTATTGGTTTAGTTGTCGATTTTTATATCAAATTTTTTATCGATGTTTTACCAATTTTGCTATCGATTATTTATCAATTTTGTTTTTTATGTGTATTTTTATCGATTTTGTTATCAATATTTTTATCGTTTTTTGTTATCGATTATTTACCGACTTTGTTATTATGAGGCAAAATAGATATGTAACGTAAGTTTCCCTTCTCCAGTGAGGCCCATGGGCACTTACTTTTTTATGTGAGCACTTGCGTATAGATAGTCATCCTCGAAAATCTTGGCACCCTAAATATTTGTTCTTCTTATTTGACACTTAGCACTTTGCGGTTTGATCCGTGACCGAAAAAATCGCTATTTGACTCTCTCATTTGCGTATTAGTGCCAGTTGCTCATCCCAACAGGTCATCCTGCGCTTAGTTTTCTCATTGTGATCGCGTTCACTTTGTGCAATCATGGGTGCCGAGTCGAAGGTTATTTTCGCTGGAGCGTCGTCATTCATGCCTGTCCTTGCACTTAAAAAGTTCGCACAATTCGTCATTCCAGCTTCTTCAGTACCTGTCGTATACACGAAAATGGCTATAGATCATGCGTTAGTTCAATCGAAAGCCTCCAAATCTGCTTAACTGCTCTTTACCACCGGCTTTGAACACACAGCCAGGATGCCGTCGGCTCTGGAAGCCTTGTTGCGCTGAATCCACTTTATTGCTGGTCTCAGCTCATGTTGGTCGAATGCAGGAAAGTGAACATCGTCCTTGTACATTGGGCTGTTAAGAAGTGTTCCCTCCAAATATGTATGTATCAAGTGCATCTATGCGTCTGTTACCATACTTCCACCGTCGTCACTTTAAGAAGAAGCCTCAATTTTGAAACTATTTGATTGCTACATTATTTACTGATAGAATTTTTAAGCTGCACTCCAGTCGTGCAGCATCTGAAGCACTTTGCATTCTCGTCTTTCTGCCTCTCGTTTTTTTCTGTTTAATAGACGTCTTTCTACTCTATTCCCAGTATCGCTCAAGTGTCGCTCGCATGGTTACTGGCTACAGGGTGGCCTTTTTATTTTAGTAGCCAGCCACCTCTTCCGCAGCTGCAAGAATAAGTTGGGAGATGGATTCCCCGTGCTCATTTGATTTCCGCTCCATGAAGAGCTTCTTGTATAAGCAGGATTGATGGTCAATAGCGAAATTTCATGACTGTGCGTTTAGACTGCAGTTTTTCGATGTCCACTATTGTGGGCTCCTAGGCGGACAACAAGAGTTTTACAACTGTCCACCTGCTTTAATGTCATTCTAAATGAGTTTAACGCCTTTAATGCTGGCTGACTATTAGAGCAAATATTTATGCTGGCTATATTTTTCCCTTTGCGAAGATATTCTCGAATACAGACTTCGATTGCGACATTTTTTGTTTTATACTCTGTGCCACCACTTATATGTATATTTAAAAAAAAAATCAGAGAAGTTTTTGATGGGTATTTTTTTAAATACTGAAAAAAGAGCCGAACTACTTTGAGCTTTTTATTTTTATTTATTGATTTACCTTACGTTTTATTGTGGCGTTCTTACAGCAAACGAGCGATATTTTTTTATACGCACATACATACATTCATACGTACGTATTTAAGTTGATGGATCTTTTTAACATCTTCTGATTTCGCATATATTTATTAATTTTCTTACTTTATTCCATTATTTACTTACGAGCATTCAGAGGTACATACATATGTACGTATGTACTTATCATTGGCCTGCATAGATTTATTATTATACTTTAGTATGCTTTATAACTTAAATCTTAAATGCTTAAAATCATGTGTGTATGCTTAAGCCACAAATATTTATACATATGTGCACGCTTACACACAACAATTTTTTATTTTATTTTCTCTTTAACTCACACCATCATACTTCTGCAGGCTCTTTAATATGCCTCGCTAGCTTTTCTATTTTATTTATTTAGTTTGCTTTATTTTTTATCCCAATCTCCGACATCAAAGTACTTGGCAAATATTTACTCTTTTCTCGAATGCACTTGTCACCAAGCAAAGCAACCCAACGTCTTTACCGCCACTCACCACAGCCCCGGCTAAGCCAAGTGCTTTGATAATGTGTTGGCATGTGGCAAGCAAACAATTCTACATATGTACGAGTATGTATGTATGTAAATTTGTATATATATATATATATATATATAGAATCTATATACATATGTATATATATGTATAAGAAAATACGAATGTGGCACATACATTCTTTTGTGACTGCTGTGGCACGATGAATGTCACATTGTTGTTACAGCCCAATGTATGAGTACTTATACGCAGAATGAAGTCGCTATTCACCATAGAGTTTTGCTACTGGAAGCATTTTGTGGCTGCTGCTTCCATTGCAACTATGAAAAATTGATATCCAAAGCCGATTTTTAAGCATTCCACATCCGTATTATTTGCTCAAATCGTTTTTCTGTTTGTCTACATTTATGCACGTATGCATGTGTGTGAGTTGTTTACAGTATCTCAATAACATTTTTGGTGTTTATGCACTTTCAAAGAACGTAAAAGGGCGAAGATATCTTACAAATCTAATAGCATAGACAGACGACAACGTTGATACGAATTAACGGCGCACCCTGCAGACGGCAGTATTATTACATTTTTTTTACTTTAATTTTGAAAAAAATTATACTCTAAAAAAATTAAATTAACTTGAATAATTGTAATATGAATATGTAATGAAAAAAATGATAAAAAAAATAAAAAAAAATTTACATGCATATTGCACTTACGAAATATTTAACTTTTTCAAATAAACAGCTTTTTTCTCAAACAGCAATTTTTAAAATTTTTCCAGTCATAGTACAAAGACACGTCAAGATCTCTTAACCCCTTTGGATGCAAATAAAACCGACTAGGAATTTATTTAGCGAAAATGATCATCTTTCGAAAGTGCATAAGTACATATACCATAGTTATTCTTTTGCAAAAATGCTATTGTACAGTGTAATTAAACAACGAATTTGTGCTCAATACATACGCACCAATGAGTTACACGAAGCGACAAGATTGATTTAATTGCAAATTAGATCTCACAGAGGAATGACAGAAGAGCCAATTTGTGCCAATATTGTTGTAAGTAGAAGAGCGTGTACACTGGAGTGGGTTTGTGTACAATTGCTTTCAGCAAATACATACAGCAAATGTATACTATAAGTATATATATTAGGGCGGGTCTATTTTTATTTGGGAGATATTATTTCGACTACGCGCGTATAGCACATAAGAATTCTACATTTAAGAAAATTTGCCAAAGAAACTATGGGTCTAAAATCTATTTGGAGTTTGCCAAATTGCGAAAATACGTTTCTTAGCATTTTGCTGTAGTGCCGTAAAGAAGTGCTTAAATTTTGTATAAAAACATATTATTTGTGGTTTTTTTCTGTACACATCAGCGCAGCATTGAAAATTTTCACATTTTTCTTCTTAACCTATTTTCGCAATTTTGCACACTCCAAATTAATTTTAAACCCATGGTTTCTTCGACAAATTTGCTTAGGATTACACGTAGAATCATTGACGTTTTTAGTAATATCAAATACGTTTTTGTAATTTTACTATTTTTTCCCCTTAGTGTGGCAGCAGCAGGGTTGCTATTTTGATTTTTTTTATTCTCCATGAATTGTAATTTTTGTTTACATTTTACACTGAAATGTCAAATTTTTTTACCTTTTTTTTGGCACACTAGAGTACAAAGAGTACAAAATCAACAACAAAATACACGCATTTTTTTAATGCGCCTTGGTCTGACCAATAACCTGAAACAGTTTTTTTTTTTTGTAGCGGTCATGATGTACTCTGAATGCCTGCTACGAGATCTTCATCCTTTTTTGAAGCCATTTTGTGCCGCTATAGTAATTTTTCTGCATCCGAAATAGTAAATCCCGCAGGATTAACTCACACATAGCCGCAGTAATTTCCCGTTCCACCCTATTTTAAATCGATAACAAAAGTTAAAGGACTTATAAATAATTTATGTATTAAACCAATCACAGTAGCGCCAAGAGTCTAATCACTGAGCCAAATGAAGCACCCGCAAATCGTGTACTTCGGATTCTACTTGTACATTCGCTACGCTACGCTGCTTTCCAATGCATTGTTTATGATTTTGTTTCTGTTTGTGTTTGACAGAAATTGCTTCAATTTGCAAGCGATTGCCTCGACTCGTAGTATGTTTCTTTACGCACTTGCTAATCAAAATGTATTGAAAGCAAATTTACACATTTCAATACACGATGGAATACATTGATGTGATTTTCCTTTACAGTAGTTGCAATGAATTTCACTTAACTTGTATTGAGATATGTGTGTATGTATACCAACCCACTTTGTTACTCCTTCCTATATATGTACATAGTTACTTAGCTTAGAATGTGATTGGTGTTGTTCGACAACCGCCGTCATAAGTTCACACACTTCGAGTATATGTACATACATACACACATCTAAGTACAATGCAGGCATTGTGGTAAACCATGAATGAGTTGGTAACTTTGCTGCATTTAACTTTAAACGGTTCGGCAATGGTTGCGATATTATCAAATCAAAGCACAACACCAGCAATCACAACAGCAGCAGCGAAAACAGCAGTCAGCAGCAACGTTGCCGTTTTTATACAATTGTATCATTTTTGATACTTTTTTTTCTAAATTTTAAGATTTGATACTTTAGGACTTTTTTGTTCGCAAATGCCACATTTTGATTCTTTTGGGCTGACAGAAATGAGTTTTTGAAAGCTATCAATAATATTACTACATAGTTTAAAGGCAAATCATTTTTTCTTGTTATTTTAAGGCTTAAAATTTTATATGTAGATATTTAAAAGTTTGATTTGGTAACTCTTATAAGGGAAAAACAACTCGTAGTTTTTTTGCACACGCTGCTGTTATAGGGCCTCCACACAAAAACATTACGCAATATCGGACTTCCGTCGGTCGTTCGTTATTGCGCTAAAATCAAAATCGTTTTAATATTTTGCTCATGCTTGTGTTATTGTAAAATAACTTGTGTTGGATATAGCGTATAACTAAAAATTTTTTTTAATATTTTTTTATTACGTTTTAAAGCTGAAGCTATCTAAACATATTTACTTGAACAACGTTTCTCCAAAATAAGGTTTGCGCAATTTTACTGTGTAGTAGTTTCCACAATATTGGCTAGCTCAAGTCTCGGGTTGCGCATTGATTTTATATGGTTTAGGGTACATACAGTTTCTATGTTTTTGTTAAAGCAAGCAATATAATTTTTTTTTTATAACCACGGATTTGCTTTTAATACTTTTTGATACTTTTTCTGCTTGGCAACTGATACTTTGTTTTCAAGCTCGCGGCAACGCTGGTCAGCAATAAGCATCGTAAAGCAATAGCACGAACACAACGAGCTCCTTCGAAGGATCGCCACGCCACGCCACCGTAGTAACAAAAACAATCATGCAAAAGCTGCTGACACCAACAATACAGCTAGAGCTAGCTCCTTGCAAGAAATTTATTATAGCCACTTTATCAATTTTACCCAACAACCATGGTACGAACGGCAGGCATATGCAGTCGCACTGCTACACACATACATACATACATGCTATGCAAATGCCTTTGTATGTTGGTACTACGAAGTGGT
>NW_023467602.1:0-6488 GCF_013731165.1 Rhagoletis pomonella
CCCCACACCAACTGACGTCCACCTTGGTGAACGTAAGTTCCGCAGGGCTCGTCGGACCCGGAGCGATGCGCGAGCTATTTTAGCCGGCAGTTCATACTGCATCCTCCGGTGGACAAAGCCAAGCGTTGAGAGACCAGAAGGCTGCACAAACTGCCAACATCCTGTGCCCCCCTTGCTTTCACTTGCGGTGAAGTTCAGGTGGCCATCGGGAAGCCATGCGTCCCGACGGAATATGCATGCTGATGCTGAAAAATTTGGGTCCTGCGGGGGTAGCGTACCTAACGGAGGTCCTCAATTTGTCCATGGCCACTCTCATCATCCCAGACATCTAGAAGGTGTGAAGAGTGGTCCCACTGCTTCCCGGGGAAACCTGCCAACATAGGAGATTCTTATCGTCCGATAACACTCCTTTCCCCGGTAGCGAAGACACTCGAGGCCTTGCTACTCCCGTACTTCACAAACCACCGGACCCCAGCGAAGCATCAGCACGGTTTCCGTAAAGTGCACAGTACAACACTCAGATAACTCGTGGCCTTAACCGTAAACGTCCCTGTGAGAGAACGATTCTAGTAGCGTTGGACCTGTCAAAGGCTTTTGACACTATCAGCCATTCCACGCTACTAGAAGATATAGAGGCTTCCTCTCTCCCACAGAGGCTCAAACCGTGGTCGGCAAATTATATAAGTGGTCGACACTCGTCGGTAATGTTTAGAGACAAATCGAGCAAACTTAGAAAAATAAAACAGGGGGTTCCACAGGGTGGTGTCCTTTCCCCACTACTGTTTAACTTTTACATTTCAAAGCTCCCTCAACCACCAGAGGGAGTCTCGATTGTCTCTTACGCCGACGATTGCTCGATCATGGCGACTGGGAATGGAATTCATGACCTGTGTTCGAAAGTAAACGCATATCTCTCTGAACTTTCTCGCTTCTTCGCTGCAAAGTGTCTAGCCCTCTCCCCTACGAATTCCTCTGCGACCCTGTTCACAACCTGGACGAAGGAGGTCAGGCCACCGCTAGGAATTCACGTCGATGACACACCAATTCCGATGGTGAATAATCCTTAAATACTCGGAGTAACATTCGACAGCCTGCTCTTCTTCTCTGCGCACGCAACCGCTATTGTCAATAAAGTACAGAGCCGCAACAAGGTCCTCAAGTCGCTAGCCGGCAGTACTTGGGGCAAAGACAAAGAAACGTTGCTGGCAACATACAAGGCAATAGGCCGGCCGGTTTTAAACTACGCAGCACCAGTGTGGTCGCCGGGGACTAGTAGGACGCAGTGGACGAAGCTACAGACGGTACAAAACACAGCACTTAGGACAGCGACCGGATGCCTCCTGATGTCACCAGAACACCACCTCCACGATGAGGCGAAAATGCTCCCAATTAGGGAGCACAACACGATGCTCTGCAAACAGGTTCTGGTTGGGAGCCACAGATGTGGCCACCCAAACAGACAGCTGCTTGCAGAGGAGCCCTCGCCGAGGCACGTCAGGAGGCATCTATATGAACTGACGGACGAAGTCCAGAGGTTCATTAAGCAGCCTCTGGACCCGTCAGCTAACAGACACGCCCTGAACGGCATTCACAGGGACGCAGTCTCGAGATATGTAGACTCAAGACCTGTGAACAACCCTAACGGCGACGTCCCTGTGGACCGACCCCATAGAGGCAGCACGCTTCTTGGGGCTGCCGTTAGTGGAACTCGACGACAAGGACTGAGATATCCGCCGATCTTGGCGGGGTTGTTGTATCCGCTACATCAACAACAACAACGACACTATTTATTAGATGGGACATTCAAGCCAATGCACAGTGGCCAATTTTTAGAAAACCCTGGCCAAAAGTCCAAAAAAAATTGGAGCATTCGTATGCATAACCAACTTATATTGTTAGGAGGGCTCTACTGCGTATCGTTATGAGACAACAAGTCGATTCTCTTAAGCCATTTACTGTTACAGGAGATCGAAGTGACTGTTGCTAGCAATTCGCTCTTAACTTTTCGTAAATTCGAGTTTTCGTCATTGTTAAAATCGTGGTATTATCTTTAAAAAAATAACAGTTTTCAAGCATCCGCTCATGGACATTGTAATCTAGAGTATGTAAAACATGTTTTTTCATTGTCACGCCATTTAAAAAATGACGTAAGACGTAGATATTCACGGATTGATTTTTTTGTTTACTCATTATGATGGATTAGGAAAATAGTTACGAGAGTGGTTGAGATGGGCGGTCTAACTTTCTTTTTCATATATAATGAAGTTTTTCCCATCCATCTTGGTTAAAACCACCTGCCACAAGCCGCCACTGTAGTTTGGACATCAGTTTTTATACGCGATTCTTAATTTTTTTTTATGTTTAAATGATGTCAGAAAGTACTACTATATTAGAGTGCACATCCATGGGCCTCTCATTGTTGAATGGGCAACCCTGCCAATTGGGTAACTTTTCGAAGAAACCCAAGAGTCAAGGAATAGAGATATTAAAAAATATCGGCTGCTTGTATCCTCGGCCCCTGTCATTTCAAGTTTACGTTTAAACCCACCAAAACAAAATCATAAACTGTCGTCAGATGCCATTAAATTATTATCAACTATTGTAAATGCGGATGCGGAATTGCCATCAGTAAATATAGATACGACCTTGGATACTTCAGATGACTGCGAGTCTGACGGTGTATAAAACTGTTATCTTAAAAATATATTCCTGTACCAACAAATATGTATGTCTTGTTTATTGATTCATTCAAAATCCCGCAGTTCCCGTGTAAATTTGAACATCAAGATTTTTAGAAACAAACATTAAGACCTCGTCAGTGTTTGTCCGAGCTTCTCTTCCGATTTGTGGCGTGCGCCTTGATGTTGGCGCACAAAAGAGAGGGACCAACAGTTTTACGCCGAATCTGAACGGGGATTTTATTTTTATAAGAAGCTGTTCTTCGTGTCTGAATACAATGGGGGTTTGCCATTGCCTGCCAAAGGGCGACTTTATTACAAAAAACTTGTTTGTTTCTTATTTTTTGATGTTGGTCAGAAACTGGGCTTGAACCCAGGCCCTGCGGAATGATAGCGTATATTGCTAACCGCTACATCACATTATATAACAAAAAAGCCAAAAACATGAGCTTTTTTACTTAACTACCTTAGTTTTGCTAAAAATCGGATTATTTTAAGCGTACACAGCAGCCATTATGGATCAGCCATTTTGAATTTCGAAATTATGTGGTGAAATTTAAAACCAGCAATCAAAATAAAGAAGAATACACAAGGTTTGATTACAATTGTACCATGCTTCGACTTTTGGCCAGCTTTTTCGAAAAATTGGCCACTGTGCAATGTGCCCAAATGCGGGTATAAACAATTATTGATTTTTTCATATCGGAACCGAGATCATGTAAAATTAATTGATTGGTTTTCACACACTTTTATATGATTTTTTACTGCAGACAAGTTGTTGCGAAAACACAGCAGAAATCTTCCAATGAGGGCTGCCCACTATCCTTAGTTATGAGGTGCCATATTGGGCACCCTGAAATTGTGCATATGGAAACTGTGCATACGAAATAATGCAAATTAAAAAAACCGAAATGCATACGAAAAAAACCGAAATAATGCATATATGCACAGTTTCGGTTGAAAACCGAAATAATGCATATGAAAAAACCGAAATAATGCATATATGCACAGTTTCGGTTGAAAACCGCAATAATGCATATTAGAAAAACCGAAATTATGCATATGCACTCTTTCGTTTGAAAACCGAAATAATGCATATGAAAAAACCGAAAGAATGCATATATGCACAGATTCGGTTGAAAACCGAAATAATGCATATGAAAAAACCGAAATAATGCATACATGCACACTTTCGTTTGAAATCCGAAATAACGCATATGAGAAAAAACGAAGTAATGCATACATGCACAGTTTCGGTTCAAAACCGAAATAATGCATATGACAAAAACCGAAGTAATGCATATGACAAAAACCGAAATAGTGCATACATGAAAACGAACTTCTTTCTGAGTAGGCGGCCTTCGGCCGCGCTTAGGGATTATAACCCTTACTAAGTAGAACTCTTCTTTCTGTGTTGCCGGAAAGGAGGGCGGAAGTATTTTTGCCCAGAACTTTTTTCTGCGTAGACGGCCTTCGGCCGCGCTTAGGGATTATAACCCTTACTAAGTAGAGTTCTCCTTTCTGTGTTGCCGGAAAAGGGGGCCGGAAGTATTTTTGCGCAGAACTTATTTCTGTGTAGGCGGCCTTCGGCCGCGCTTAGGGATTATAACCCTTACTAAGTAGAATTCTCGTTTCTGTGTTGCCGGAAAAGAAGGGCGGAAGTATTTTTGCGCAGAACTTCTCTCTGCGTAGGCGGCCTTGGGCCGCGCTTAGGGATTATAACCCTTACTAAGTAGAATTCTCCTTTCTGTGTTGCCGGAAAAGAAGGCCGGAAGTATTTTTGCGCAGAACTTCTCTCTGCGTAGGCGGCCTTCGGCCGCGTTTAGGGATTATAACCCTTACTAAGTAGAACTCTCCTTTCTGTGTTGCCGGAAAAGATGGCCGGAAGTATTTTTTCGCAGAACTTCTTTCTGCGTAGGCGGTCTTCGGTCGCGCTTAAGGATTATAATCCTTACTTAGTAGAATTCTCCTCTCTGTGTTGCCGGAAAAGGGGACCGGAAGTATTTCTGCGCAGAACTTCTTTCTGCGTAGGCGGCCTTCGGGCTCGCTTAGGGATTATAACCCTTACTATGTAGAATTCTCCTTTCTCTGTTGCCGGAAAAGGGGACCGGAATTATTTTTGCGCAGAACTTCTTTCTGCGAAGGCGGCCTTCGGGCTCGCTTAGGGATTATAACCCTTACTATGTAGAACTCTCCTTTCTGTGTTGCCGGAAAAGGGGGCCGGAATTATTTTTGCGCAGAACTTCTTTCTGCGTAGGCGGCCTTCGGCCGCGCTTAGGAATTACAAACCTTACTAAGTAGAATTCTCCTTTCTGTGTTGCCGGAAAAGAAGGGCAGAAGTATTTTTGCGCAGAACTTTTCTCTGCGTAGGCGGCTTTCAGCCGCGCTTAGGTATTAAAACCCTTACTAAGTAGAAGTAAATAATTCATATTAGAAAAAACGAAATTATCCATATGCACACTTTCGTTAGAAAACCGAAATAATGCATATAACAAAAACCGAAATAAAGCATACATTCACAGTTTCGGATGAAAACCGAAATAATGCATATGTGAAAGACGAAGGTAAGCATACATGCACAGTTTCGGTTGAAAACCGAAATAATGCATATAACAAAAACCGAAATAATGCATGCATGCAGTTTCGGTTGAAAACCGAAATAATGCATATGAAAAACCCGAGATAATGCATACATGCACAGTTTCGGTTGAAAACCGAAATAATGCATATGAGAAAATACCGAAATTATGCATATGCATACTTTCGTTTTAAAAGCGAAATAATGCATATGAAAAAAAAACGAAGTAATGCATACATGCACAGTTTCGGTTGAAACCGAAATAATGTCTAAATGCACAGTTTCCATATGCGCAATTTCGGTGCCCCGCCATATTGATGATAAAAAGTGCCAAATAGAAAAATAAAAGTGTCAAAAAAGGTGCCCTTCCTTTTAATCACTCACATTTAGCAATAAAATAAAGCCACATTTTGAAAACAAAAGTGCAATGATAAAATAAGATAAACCAGTTCAAAGCCTTTATAAATTAGAAAATTTTAGTTGAGAAAAAGAAGTGCACGCAAAGGATTTCAGAAAAATGTATTGAAATGTTATTTTGTTTACAAAAGTGCCACTTTGGCACTTTGTGCTAAATTGAAAAATTAAGTGCAATTTGAAGTAAAATAGGATTGGTGGGGGCCGCGGCGTAGCGTGACGTGGTGTGCGCGCCGGTCGCGCGGGGTACGCTAAGCAAATTTAATGTTTGAAAGAGCAATGGATTTTATTTCGCTTTTAAAAAGGTAATAATGTCAATTTACTTTATTTCGCACCAGGGTGGGAAATAAAGTCAATTGGCCTTATTTCCGTTGATCTTATTGCCTGTCACCATAAGACATGCCTTGTTTATACCGACCATAAAGCGCTTTGACTCAGTTCTCTATGCATGTGTGTTCGGATGCATAAACAAAATTTCAATAAGGGTTGAAATTGAAAAGTGTATTGACTCGAATTTGTTTTCAAACCGATTTTTTATTTCTCACATCGCACTATGGTTCAGAACTCAATTTTAGTGCGACTTAAATCAAATTTCTGACATAAGCAAAACAATAAACCACCACTCATATTTACAGTCATGACAAAACAAGAAAATTATCCAGAAATGATGGGTACTTTAACGTATGACGTTACCAAAGTAAGAAAATTATTTAAAAAAAAATGTTCGATGAAATAAAGTCCTTTGATCAAACGTGCATTTCTTGGAGTTTATAATATCATTTACTTTCAGCTACCCTTATTTGCTTTTATTTGTTTTT
>NW_023467603.1:0-6487 GCF_013731165.1 Rhagoletis pomonella
TGTAGTCAACATTATGATTTTGGTCTAACTTTCCATCACGAGCTTTCCAGCATTCAGTGTCTTTGAATATAAAAAAGCTAACGATTTGTCACTGTGAGTTTATTCAATTTCACAATGCAGCGCAAATGAAGCCGCAAAAAGGAGCTTATTTGCATAAATTACGTAGTCGATGTATATATTTACATACATATTTACGTATAAAAATAAGGGATATGTGGAAAATCATGCTTTTTTATACAGACATACATACATGCAAATATGTATGTATGTACGTAAATGAAAATTCAATAAATTGTGCTTTGAATGTGAATTATGTTTCCAATGACATTCTGTGTTATTACGGTTTTATATGAGTAGGTGATAACTTACAATAAATAAGACTATAATCCATATTTATGATTGATTTAATTTTATTCAAGTACAATCTGCAATGGACATTTAGTCAAGTTAAGCTGTAAGAGCGTCACACCCCGACCGGAAATTCAGTTCAGTTTTCCAATAAACCTAACAAAGCACTAGGCAGAAAGGTAAGGCTAGAATGTACGGTAGCTCCTCGCAAACGTGAAATTTCTGGCCCAATTTGCTGAAGTTATATGTAACATTTTTTGAAGGAATAGTACATATCTAACTATTTTGGGATTTTAGAGATTTTCGGGATTCTCGGGACGTATCGATATAATAATCGATATTTTATCAATTTTGTTATCGAAATTTTTATCGATAGTTATCGATTTTGCTATCGATATTTTCGGAACTTATCGATATAATAATCGATATTATTATCGATTTTGTAAACGTTATTTTTAGCGATTTTGCTATCGATATTGTTATTGGTTTAGTTGTCGATTTTTATATCAAATTTTTTATCGATGTTTTACCAATTTTGCTATCGATTATTTATCAATTTTGTTTTTTATGTGTATTTTTATCGATTTTGTTATCAATATTTTTATCGTTTTTTGTTATCGATTATTTACCGACTTTGTTATTATGAGGCAAAATAGATATGTAACGTAAGTTTCCCTTCTCCAGTGAGGCCCATGGGCACTTACTTTTTTATGTGAGCACTTGCGTATAGATAGTCATCCTCGAAAATCTTGGCACCCTAAATATTTGTTCTTCTTATTTGACACTTAGCACTTTGCGGTTTGATCCGTGACCGAAAAAATCGCTATTTGACTCTCTCATTTGCGTATTAGTGCCAGTTGCTCATCCCAACAGGTCATCCTGCGCTTAGTTTTCTCATTGTGATCGCGTTCACTTTGTGCAATCATGGGTGCCGAGTCGAAGGTTATTTTCGCTGGAGCGTCGTCATTCATGCCTGTCCTTGCACTTAAAAAGTTCGCACAATTCGTCATTCCAGCTTCTTCAGTACCTGTCGTATACACGAAAATGGCTATAGATCATGCGTTAGTTCAATCGAAAGCCTCCAAATCTGCTTAACTGCTCTTTACCACCGGCTTTGAACACACAGCCAGGATGCCGTCGGCTCTGGAAGCCTTGTTGCGCTGAATCCACTTTATTGCTGGTCTCAGCTCATGTTGGTCGAATGCAGGAAAGTGAACATCGTCCTTGTACATTGGGCTGTTAAGAAGTGTTCCCTCCAAATATGTATGTATCAAGTGCATCTATGCGTCTGTTACCATACTTCCACCGTCGTCACTTTAAGAAGAAGCCTCAATTTTGAAACTATTTGATTGCTACATTATTTACTGATAGAATTTTTAAGCTGCACTCCAGTCGTGCAGCATCTGAAGCACTTTGCATTCTCGTCTTTCTGCCTCTCGTTTTTTTCTGTTTAATAGACGTCTTTCTACTCTATTCCCAGTATCGCTCAAGTGTCGCTCGCATGGTTACTGGCTACAGGGTGGCCTTTTTATTTTAGTAGCCAGCCACCTCTTCCGCAGCTGCAAGAATAAGTTGGGAGATGGATTCCCCGTGCTCATTTGATTTCCGCTCCATGAAGAGCTTCTTGTATAAGCAGGATTGATGGTCAATAGCGAAATTTCATGACTGTGCGTTTAGACTGCAGTTTTTCGATGTCCACTATTGTGGGCTCCTAGGCGGACAACAAGAGTTTTACAACTGTCCACCTGCTTTAATGTCATTCTAAATGAGTTTAACGCCTTTAATGCTGGCTGACTATTAGAGCAAATATTTATGCTGGCTATATTTTTCCCTTTGCGAAGATATTCTCGAATACAGACTTCGATTGCGACATTTTTTGTTTTATACTCTGTGCCACCACTTATATGTATATTTAAAAAAAAAATCAGAGAAGTTTTTGATGGGTATTTTTTTAAATACTGAAAAAAGAGCCGAACTACTTTGAGCTTTTTATTTTTATTTATTGATTTACCTTACGTTTTATTGTGGCGTTCTTACAGCAAACGAGCGATATTTTTTTATACGCACATACATACATTCATACGTACGTATTTAAGTTGATGGATCTTTTTAACATCTTCTGATTTCGCATATATTTATTAATTTTCTTACTTTATTCCATTATTTACTTACGAGCATTCAGAGGTACATACATATGTACGTATGTACTTATCATTGGCCTGCATAGATTTATTATTATACTTTAGTATGCTTTATAACTTAAATCTTAAATGCTTAAAATCATGTGTGTATGCTTAAGCCACAAATATTTATACATATGTGCACGCTTACACACAACAATTTTTTATTTTATTTTCTCTTTAACTCACACCATCATACTTCTGCAGGCTCTTTAATATGCCTCGCTAGCTTTTCTATTTTATTTATTTAGTTTGCTTTATTTTTTATCCCAATCTCCGACATCAAAGTACTTGGCAAATATTTACTCTTTTCTCGAATGCACTTGTCACCAAGCAAAGCAAGCCAACGTCTTTACCGCCACTCACCACAACCCGGCTAAGCCAAGTGCTTTGATAATGTGTTGGCATGTGGCAAGCAAACAATTCTACATATGTACGAGTATGTATGTATGTAAATTTGTATATATATATATATATATATATAGAATCTATATACATATGTATATATATGTATAAGAAAATACGAATGTGGCACATACATTCTTTTGTGACTGCTGTGGCACGATGAATGTCACATTGTTGTTACAGCCCAATGTATGAGTACTTATACGCAGAATGAAGTCGCTATTCACCATAGAGTTTTGCTACTGGAAGCATTTTGTGGCTGCTGCTTCCATTGCAACTATGAAAAATTGATATCCAAAGCCGATTTTTAAGCATTCCACATCCGTATTATTTGCTCAAATCGTTTTTCTGTTTGTCTACATTTATGCACGTATGCATGTGTGTGAGTTGTTTACAGTATCTCAATAACATTTTTGGTGTTTATGCACTTTCAAAGAACGTAAAAGGGCGAAGATATCTTACAAATCTAATAGCATAGACAGACGACAACGTTGATACGAATTAACGGCGCACCCTGCAGACGGCAGTATTATTACATTTTTTTTACTTTAATTTTGAAAAAAATTATACTCTAAAAAAATTAAATTAACTTGAATAATTGTAATATGAATATGTAATGAAAAAAATGATAAAAAAAATAAAAAAAAATTTACATGCATATTGCACTTACGAAATATTTAACTTTTTCAAATAAACAGCTTTTTTCTCAAACAGCAATTTTTAAAATTTTTCCAGTCATAGTACAAAGACACGTCAAGATCTCTTAACCCCTTTGGATGCAAATAAAACCGACTAGGAATTTATTTAGCGAAAATGATCATCTTTCGAAAGTGCATAAGTACATATACCATAGTTATTCTTTTGCAAAAATACTATTGTACAGTGTAATTAAACAACGAATTTGTGCTCAATACATACGCACCAATGAGTTACACGAAGCGACAAGATTGATTTAATTGCAAATTAGATCTCACAGAGGAATGACAGAAGAGCCAATTTGTGTCAATATTGTCGTAAGTAGAAGAGCGTGTACACTGGAGTGGGTTTGTGTACAATTGCTTTCAGCAAATACATACAGCAAATGTATACTATAAGTATATATATTAGGGCGGGTCTATTTTTATTTGGGAGATATTATTTCGACTACGCGCGTATAGCACATAAGAATTCTACATTTAAGAAAATTTGCCAAAGAAACTATGGGTCTAAAATCTATTTGGAGTTTGCCAAATTGCGAAAATACGTTTCTTAGCATTTTGCTGTAGTGCCGTAAAGAAGTGCTTAAATTTTGTATAAAAACATATTATTTGTGGTTTTTTTCTGTACACATCAGCGCAGCATTGAAAATTTTCACATTTTTCTTCTTAACCTATTTTCGCAATTTTGCACACTCCAAATTAATTTTAAACCCATGGTTTCTTCGACAAATTTGCTTAGGATTACACGTAGAATCATTGACGTTTTTAGTAATATCAAATACGTTTTTGTAATTTTACTATTTTTTCCCCTTAGTGTGGCAGCAGCAGGGTTGCTATTTTGATTTTTTTTATTCTCCATGAATTGTAATTTTTGTTTACATTTTACACTGAAATGTCAAATTTTTTTACCTTTTTTTTGGCACACTAGAGTACAAAGAGTACAAAATCAACAACAAAATACACGCATTTTTTTAATGCGCCTTGGTCTGACCAATAACCTGAAACAGTTTTTTTTTTTTGTAGCGGTCATGATGTACTCTGAATGCCTGCTACGAGATCTTCATCCTTTTTTGAAGCCATTTTGTGCCGCTATAGTAATTTTTCTGCATCCGAAATAGTAAATCCCGCAGGATTAACTCACACATAGCCGCAGTAATTTCCCGTTCCACCCTATTTTAAATCGATAACAAAAGTTAAAGGACTTATAAATAATTTATGTATTAAACCAATCACAGTAGCGCCAAGAGTCTAATCACTGAGCCAAATGAAGCACCCGCAAATCGTGTACTTCGGATTCTACTTGTACATTCGCTACGCTACGCTGCTTTCCAATGCATTGTTTATGATTTTGTTTCTGTTTGTGTTTGACAGAAATTGCTTCAATTTGCAAGCGATTGCCTCGACTCGTAGTATGTTTCTTTACGCACTTGCTAATCAAAATGTATTGAAAGCAAATTTACACATTTCAATACACGATGGAATACATTGATGTGATTTTCCTTTACAGTAGTTGCAATGAATTTCACTTAACTTGTATTGAGATATGTGTGTATGTATACCAACCCACTTTGTTACTCCTTCCTATATATGTACATAGTTACTTAGCTTAGAATGTGATTGGTGTTGTTCGACAACCGCCGTCATAAGTTCACACACTTCGAGTATATGTACATACATACACACATCTAAGTACAATGCAGGCATTGTGGTAAACCATGAATGAGTTGGTAACTTTGCTGCATTTAACTTTAAACGGTTCGGCAATGGTTGCGATATTATCAAATCAAAGCACAACACCAGCAATCACAACAGCAGCAGCGAAAACAGCAGTCAGCAGCAACGTTGCCGTTTTTATACAATTGTATCATTTTTGATACTTTTTTTTCTAAATTTTAAGATTTGATACTTTAGGACTTTTTTGTTCGCAAATGCCACATTTTGATTCTTTTGGGCTGACAGAAATGAGTTTTTGAAAGCTATCAATAATATTACTACATAGTTTAAAGGCAAATCATTTTTTCTTGTTATTTTAAGGCTTAAAATTTTATATGTAGATATTTAAAAGTTTGATTTGGTAACTCTTATAAGGGAAAAACAACTCGTAGTTTTTTTGCACACGCTGCTGTTATAGGGCCTCCACACAAAAACATTACGCAATATCGGACTTCCGTCGGTCGTTCGTTATTGCGCTAAAATCAAAATCGTTTTAATATTTTGCTCATGCTTGTGTTATTGTAAAATAACTTGTGTTGGATATAGCGTATAACTAAAAATTTTTTTTAATATTTTTTTATTACGTTTTAAAGCTGAAGCTATCTAAACATATTTACTTGAACAACGTTTCTCCAAAATAAGGTTTGCGCAATTTTACTGTGTAGTAGTTTCCACAATATTGGCTAGCTCAAGTCTCGGGTTGCGCATTGATTTTATATGGTTTAGGGTACATACAGTTTCTATGTTTTTGTTAAAGCAAGCAATATAATTTTTTTTTTATAACCACGGATTTGCTTTTAATACTTTTTGATACTTTTTCTGCTTGGCAACTGATACTTTGTTTTCAAGCTCGCGGCAACGCTGGTCAGCAATAAGCATCGTAAAGCAATAGCACGAACACAACGAGCTCCTTCGAAGGATCGCCACGCCACGCCACCGTAGTAACAAAAACAATCATGCAAAAGCTGCTGACACCAACAATACAGCTAGAGCTAGCTCCTTGCAAGAAATTTATTATAGCCACTTTATCAATTTTACCCAACAACCATGGTACGAACGGCAGGCATATGCAGTCGCACTGCTACACACATACATACATACATGCTATGCAAATGCCTTTGTATGTTGGTACTACGAAGTGGT
>NW_023467604.1:0-6487 GCF_013731165.1 Rhagoletis pomonella
AAATTTAATAAAAACCACAAAAATCACAAAACTTTCACTTAGCTTCGGTTATTATCACACTAAGATGCTCGTAGGCACTTTTTATAGCAAATTTTACTCAAAATTAGCACAATAAACTTTGCAAAATACAAAGACCAATCAAGGCACAATATAAGTAGAACTTCACAGCTTGACGTTTGCACAGCCTTATTTGCGAACAGCGAGAGAATGTACAATAAAAAAGGCATTTGGTAATTATTTTTCCATTACTGCATACTTTATTAATTTAAGTTAAGATTAATAATAATAATCTTATAACAAGTAGGTTCAAGGGAAATACCATTCCACAGTTTTGAAAAAATCGGTTTTTCGCGCTTTTGTAAAATTTATTTACCATCGTATACGCGGTACAGCGTTTGGCGTATACGAGATACTTCGCGCTGAGAGACGATATAGTTCAATACAGTCCAATTTTTAATTGTTTAATCTTAATTATAAAATATTTACAATGTGGTTGCTCACGCTGATTAGGTATTTCATTGATTCTTACAAAGAAGTTGGAAACTGTGTACCTATGTACTTATTTAAAAACGTCATTTAGAGTCTGGTAATGTTTACGAAGATATTAACATACATATGTACCTCATACGGGAAGCCTGATTTTCTAAATTATGTATTTATTTATTTATTTATTTATTTATTTATTTATTTATTGTCTATGAACATACAAAGTTCTTACAGACTAGCAAATAACTTACATATGTATAATAAGTTGTAAATAAAAATTGGGAAAAATTTACTAGAAAATGGTATACAAAAGATTTAAAAAAGAGCCCTTCGACAATGAGAAGTCAAGAGCTACCGAGTTAGCAATGAGATTAAGATCCCGTGTAGCTCGCGCAATTGGAGCATTACTCGCAAAGATGGTTTTGTGATTCTCCCCGTAGAAGGGATAAAAGTTGCGCAGGGTCCGCCGAGGAATATTGAAAGTAATCCTATTTAGCAAGTAGGGACAATCAATAAGTCCATTAATGATACCGTGTGTAAAAGATAGAGATAACACTGTCCTACGATTATTTAAAGTTTTTAAATTTATTAGCGATAAACGTGATTCGTACGATGGAATCGGGGTCTGAAATCTCAGGGAGCGTAGGGCAAAATTCAAAAATACTTTTTGAACACGTTCAATTCTATTACTGTAAAGCTGATTACTAGGTCTCCAAACAACAACCGCATATTCTAAATGAGAACGAACATATGATGTATAAAGTAATTTCATAGTATACGGGTCAGAAAACTTAGTAGAGTTACGTCTAATGAAGCCAAGTACAGAGTAGGACTTAGAGGTAATATAATTGATATGACTACTGAATGAAAATTTGGTATCAAAGATAACCCCAAGATCTTTAATTTCAGAGACACAGAGCAAATCGCGGCTCGAAATACGATAAATGGTATTTATGGGATTAAGTAGTCTGGAAAAAGTGACACTAAAGCACTTTTTGATATTGAGTGAAAGACGAGATTTTAAGCACCATGTGTAAAGGCTATCGAGATCACGTTGCAGCAAAAATGCATCTGATGTATCCTTGATTGTCGAAAATACTTTCAAGTCATCGGCGTAAAGTAGGTAGTTAGCAAATGAAAAACAACTAGTCACGTCGTTAATAAATAACACAAAAAGAAGAGGGCCTAGGATGCTACCTTGAGGGACCCCAGAAGACGCTAAAAAAGGCTCTGAGTTGATACCTTCAAGGGAAACTACGCACCGCCTATTACACAGGTAGGAATTAATCCAGTCCAAGAAAATAGAATGGAACCCCAAGCAAGCTAGTTTTTCAATTAAAATCTTGTGTGAAACCTTGTCAAAAGCTTTTGAGAAGTCGGTGTAAATGCAATCCACCTGAAGGCCGGACGAAAGGGCCGCAATACAATACTCACTAAAAACTGTGAGATTGGTAGCAGTAGATCTGCCACCGACAAAGCCATGCTGATTATGGCAAACAAGCGATTTAACAGCAAAGTTAATCTTATCTTTAACTATGTGTTCAAAAACTTTAGAAATCGTTGAGAGCTTAGAAATAGGCCGATAGTTGCGAACATCATTTTTTTTACCACTTTTAAAAATAGGGGTAATGGTGGTTATTTTCCAATCATCCAGAAAAATCCCAGAGGAAAGCGATTTATTAAATATTAAACACAGAGGCTGAACCATCGCAGGGCAACTTTTTAATAAGAGAGCCGAAAGGCCATCAATATCCGTATGTGTAGAGGATTTAAGTGCAAGGATCCCCTTGGAGACATCCTCTGCGGAAAGACACAAGGAGCCAAAATCAAGCAATGAAGATATATCAGCTGAAAAATCCGTATGAGAGTCAATATCATCGCAAACAAAATTTGATTCAAAAAATTCAGCAAACAAATTGGCCGCTTCCCCAGGGGTACACGCAAATTTATCCTCAAGGAACACAGCAGAAGGAATATTGGAACATGCCTTTCTTGCTTTGACAAAATTCCAAAAGCGCTTAGGGTTAGATTTAATATCGGACTCAGCATTGCGTATATAATTATTATAAAGAAGTTTATTCAAATTCGTAAACTCTTTGGCGTAATGTTGATATTTAACAAAGAGCGAATGATTCTTTGTTAGTTTAAACTTAGTGTAAAGATTATTTTTAAGATTTTTTAGCTTTTTTAGATCTTTAGTATACCAAGGTCGTTTATATAGTTTTTTTTTCTTAACTGGTATATTACCTAAGCAAATTTCACGCATAGTAGCTTTAAAAGTAGAAAAAGAACTAAAGATATCCAAGTCCGAAAGTAGTTCGTCCCAATCGGTATTACTTATTAAATTATCCAGAGTTTGAAAATTACAAGCAAAATAGTTAAAAGATAATTTATCATCGGAATAAGGAACAGAAAAGTTATAAAACTCAACGTACAAATCTAGAGAAACGTGGTGCAAACCAGACGGAGTAATAGAGGAAACACTTTCGGACAAGGTATAATTTATGTTATCACTAACAAAAATGAGATCAAGAATCTTATTCAACTTATTAAAGAAATTGTTAATTTGAACAAGGTTAAGACTTAAAAGACTGTCAATAAAATACGATTCGTGCGCAGAACTAATATTATTTGGTATAAGGCCAGATTTAGAAAAATTATTAGACCACGAAACGTTATTTAAATTGAAATCTCCAAGAACACAAATATGGTTTTCATTTACCTCACTTAAAGATAGAGAGACAATATTGTCAGCATGTGCCTTATACAAGTCAAATGGGCTATTTGGAGGAATATATGATACTATCAAATATAATGAGCCACAAGACGTGGAGCCTTTGACACAAACGCAGAGCTGGTCAAGCCGCGAGTCGTCACAACGAAGTGTAATCGGGTAAGCCTGAAACCTACGATGTATGGCAATCAGAACACCACCACCTCGACAACAGCCCGTTTTGGCGGCATCCCTGTCTTTGCGAAATACGTTAAAAGTATTCGAATCAAAGAATTCACTGTCGAAAAAATCCGAGTTTAGCCAGGTCTCTACGATTACAATAATATCATAGTCCAATTGTGCACTAAACGCCTGAACCACATTAGCCTTCGTTCGCATTCCAGAAATGTTTTGGAAGTAAACTTTCAAACAAGGGACTTTCCCAGGAGGAATAGTACAATTAACAGCAACATTCGATGTTAGTTGCTAGGTAGACTCATTTTCTCGGTAGCATTTTGGATAAATTGAAATGGTCGAACTTTGACGTCGGCTGGCCATAACGTAGGATTTAAAACCTTGTCAAGGAGCGTAGTCGAGACACCAAGCTTAAAGTTAATTTTCCTTAGCTTATTAATATCAGAATCTTTTTTAACGAGAGGGAAGCAGGCTATTTGACTGCTATCAATTTTGGCGGTTTTCGCTACATAGGAAATAATATTTGCGGCACTAACAGTAGGTTTGAAGGACGACAGATGGATCCATTTTTTGGATGCAACTACATCAAGATCTGTACTTTTGTTAACACCAATTACGACGTCAGTAGTGTTCTGTTTTTTGAACTTTCTTCTTTGCATTCGCGACCACTGTGCCGGAGAATGCCAGTTGGATTCAGCCAGTGGGAGTGCTGAGCGATGTGTCGACAGGGCGTCAGCGTTTGATTGAGATTGTACATTACCAATATCAGCAGCAGCCGAATTAGCAGCAGAGGCAGAAGTCGAGGCAGCATAGACAGCATCAACCACACAAGCCTTGTTAGCAACATCAGCATAAGAAGCAGGTATTGAGATAGCGGCTTCACAAACAGCAGTAGGATTACTTTGTTCACTCATTTGACGCGCCTTAGCAGGAGGCGAACCACTCAATTCACCTACGGATGAGCTGCAATTATTATTAGCAGTAACAGCCGGAACGAGTGTATCAGCAAACAACGTAGATGACGATGAGTTGTTTTTTTGAGTAGCATCACACAAAGTAGAGGACGACGAAGCGTTTTTTTGCTTGGTTTTGTTTTTTGCACTTTTCTCGTTTCTATTACGGCACTCGCATGCATTTACACACAAACGAAGATCTTTAACCTCAGCAGTGAGCAACGCGAGGGCAGAGGCAATATCTTCGGTCTGACGTTTATGCATAGCTTTGATTTCCGATTGCAGCTCATCGGTTTTGCTTAACAAAAGCTGTTTGTCTGCATAAAGAGCACTAATCATTTGCATTGCGCGAGCAAACTCAGACTTAAAAGCAGCCAGATCACTACTTAATGTAGCCAAAGAGATTTGCGAGCTATTCTCATTATACATTGTTTTTGCATTGTTTACTTGTGCCGAGGTATGCAAGTTAGTTACACTTGTTGACATCGCATTCTCAATTACACTGTCCGCAATAGGCATTGTTTTTGCATTGTCAATTTGTTCCAAATTATACGAGTGAGTTTCGTTTGTTGATATTACTTTCTCATCTACACTAACTGGAGGAGGAGGGGTGCGGATAGATCTGCGACGAACATCCGCACATATTTTGCAAAAATAATGTTTTGCCGAGCTAAGTAGAAACTCAACATCGGCTGACGTGACACCAACACAGCCTAAATGAAAAAAGTCATTGCACTTGGCACATTGCACTTTAGCTTTGGCGCTTCTCTCGACTCTTAGTCCACAAACACAAGGCATTTTAATTTAATGATTAGTTTTTATTTATTTATTTTTTTTTTTTTTGATAGCCATTAAGCAAGATAAAGTCACTGTCTTGATCGCCTAAAACGTGCATTTGCTCTGGTCCTTTAAAAGGCCAATATAGCCCGAAAAACACAAAAAATCACGGAGCGCAGAAAAACCACGTCCGCTTTCGCGCGCTGGCCTTGTATATGATTTATTATATATACTTATATATAAATGTATTTCATTCATTTTCAGCCTTAAAAGGATTTACTTTTCAAAAATGCAAATAAAAATTGATTTTCTTTGGTTTGTAAAATTTGTCTATACGTACTATATAAAAGAATTTGTGATGACCTGAGTTGTTAACCTAATAAAAAATTTGTTATTTTTCCTTACATTTGGTAACTTTTTCGTCAAATCTTGGTTAGAAAGTTCTTTGAGCGGCGGCAACACTGGGTAACAAACATAAAAAATATTCCGACGAACTAATAACCTCCTCATAAACGATTAACCGGATTCTTAAAAATTAGGCTAAAGTATTGCGAAACAAAAAACATTTTTTTGCTTTTGCCGGTTTAACGGGGCATGTAGATGCACCAAAAATATTTAGTGTTATTCTATAGGCCAAAACCTTTCAAACGATACCTTATATATTAAGTTCCGGCTGTCTCCAACCATCTTACCTGCAGCTGACACTAACAAACATTTATATATCATGCCTGGTTGCATTCAGAATACTAAATCAAGCAAACGGGAAGGAGCTAAAGAAGATAGAAAAAGACCTGTCCTAGTCAGGTGGAGTCACCCACCCCTTCTACAATTTTTCTTTCTCTGTAGCCTTGGACCCTGCCGTGACTCCAACAATTGGAAGGCCCCTAAGCCTGACCGGTTTCCGTCTGTCTAGTGTCCTGTCACTGCGTCGCGCCACCCATTTCCCCTCTTGTTGCAACCAGTGAAACACCCACACCAAACAACCACAAAATCAGCAAATCATTAGTTTTTTCTTTATATAAAAAAACTTTCAAACTCTATTACGTAACTACAAATCCAAATTCTGATACCGTTCCTATTTTCACGAAATTTTTTTTTTTTTTTTTTTTTTTTATTATTGTTAACGAATCTTAGACAATTTACAGAAACGTCTTATTATTGCAACTAGTATATAAATAATGATACTAACAAGCAATTTTAATTTAATAATTTTACTTTACAAGAAAAAGCATTTTATATTTTAAATACATGCTCAAAAGACAAAAGACGAAATTTGAGTTCAATATTTATAACAAAAACTATAGCAACTAAACTCCTATTCTTCTTCTTCTTCTTATTTGGCGCTGTAACCGCCTAAGCGATT
>NW_023467605.1:0-6485 GCF_013731165.1 Rhagoletis pomonella
GCTGAACAAAATTTGTCGATAAAAAAGCGGATTTTCTGCCAACTTTTTTTGGTAATAAAATTCAATGATTTGCAAGCGTTGCTCGTTAGTAAGTCTATTCATGATGAAATGTCAAAGCATACTGAGCATCTTTCTCTTTGACACCATGTCTGAAATCCCACGTGATCTGTCAAATACTAATGCATGAAAATCCTAACCTCAAAAAAATCACCCGTTATTTGTTGTGGCTGTTGTTTTCATTTCTCTTTTTTTACGTTTAGGTTGGTTGTTAATACCATTTCATAGCTGACCAACTGTGCCGACTTTCAACCAAACGTCTGCCGGTCTATCTGTCCGTCTGCCCGTCGTTCGCATTTATTCATTTCACCTGACGCCCATTCAACTGTTTAGTTTTCGGCTTTTGCCCATTAAAGCTGCTGTGCGACGTTGCCGTTGCCGTTGCCGTTGCCAGTGTCGCTACGAGTATTACTCGTGCTGTGGAGTATCTGTGAAGTGCACTCAAAAATTGCACTCAAAATTGATGAACTTTTTGTTATAGTTGTTGTAGTCGCGCTGTTGCTGTTGCACTGTTACGATATTTGATTTGTTGTTGACTTGTTTGTTGCTGTTGAAGTGTTCTTCTTATTGTCGCTGGTTGTTGTTGTTGTTGGTGTAGTCTGTGTGGTTACTTTTTAATTGAAGTAGGAAGTTATTTTCGGTATTTGGGGAACAACTTTTTGATGGCGTCCATTTACTTTTGCCTTCGCTTTTGATTTGCTTAATTGCAGTTAAACTTTGAACTGTTGTTGTTGTTATTGCTAGTTGTTGCTGCTTTTACACTTTGTTAGCTGCTGTTGCTTGCAACTATGTAGGCTTTCTTTCTGCCAATTTAGCACCAAATTGAAAGGTTATCGTTGTGCTGGCTCTCTAACTGACTTACCCAAGCTGTGTGGCTGGTTGTTGGATTGCTTATTGTTTATGTAATGAATACTACGTTCGCAGATTATTATTTGATTTTGAATGTTTTACTAATTAGTTACATACATATGTATACCGTAACAGCAGTTTAGGCGCGGCATTAATTGTTAAATGGGATGGGCTGGGCTGTCTAATGATTTAATGTACTATGTACGTAATGGTTTCAGCTGTAATTGATCAGCAATAATTAAACCAATTTTTCTGTACATAATTATATACTTCATTAAATTTTATGGCATCGCTTTTGATAATAAAATTCGTAAATGTTAATAGTTTGATTATTTTGTCAGAACACTAACAAAATGGGTTTCTTTTCTAAATGCCGTATTCGCAATCATTTGGTTTTCATTTACTTTTACGATGCATTGACTCCCCTAAGTGAGAGTAATAGGTGAGCAATTACAAAATTGTTTGGATAATTAAAAAAAAAACACTTTCCGCGCCATGAAATATGTGGCTGGTACTTTCGAACGTATTTAAAATGGTCAAATGCAAAATGTATGGCTTTTTTTTCAAAATAATCGCAGCCGAAATGCAGTGAAACCAATTTTATAAATTTAATTGCTAAATTTCTTCTGTTGAGTAAGAGTGAAGAGTAAAAGGGAATTTACATTTAGCCACAACTTTTTTTCGTGCTACCCTGCGTGAGTTGAACGCAAAATCGGCTCATGAAAATTCCCTATAAGTCGTAAAATGTGGAATTTTATTTAAATTTTTCAATTTACTTTTATCATTTTTGGTCATGCTGATAAATCCGTCAAATTTTGAAACTCTCGCCTTTAAATGCAACATATTTGCATAGTCGGTCTGGTTCAGCGGATAGTATATTCCCATTCCCAAGGCTGTCGGTTCTACGTGCTAGAGTTTTTCCCACCAAAGAAAGGATAAGGTCGTTGAAACCCATTAGAAGAGAATTTTTCATTTTTTATTTTTTTTATTTTGGTTTTATTTGTAATCCAAACTACGAGTACTTCGAACTAAAACCTATTTTTCACCGAATTCTCATTCTCGAACACCAAACTGCTAACATCGATATTTCTTGAAATATTGGGCTATGAAATTGATCAAAAATGTCTACAATTCAACTCAATAATCTATGAAAATTCTACACTACCTCAAGTTCAAAGCCCAATATATCAAGAAATGTCGATGTAATCAATTTGTTGTTCTAAAACTTTTTTTGTAGGAAATTTAACGAAGCTGGGGTAAATAAACTAGAATTTCATGAAAAAATTGGGTTTAGTGACCCGTACCAACTCGCTGGTAGTAGTTACCCCACATTGGACACTTTTGTAGACCACTCAATTCTGAGGAAAACCGAATATCGACCATGATTATATCACCAAAAGCCAGTGAGCTATATAATTTTGAAAAAAAAAAAATTAAAGTTTGCGTGTATTTTAAACGGGAAATCTTTGCTCGCCTTGATCGAGCATTTAAGGGCCAAAAAATTTCGTGGTAAGAAAAAAAGAACAAAGTAATATTCATATAACCGGTTCATACGGTTTATTCTTCAGTTGAAAACGGAGGATCGGTTTGTTTCAAATTTGCCGTTTTTCGAGTAACATCCTCTAAAAAAATCTATCCATCGCACGCCTATTTTGCAAATTTTGAGGACCCATTACTTAAACACATTTAGTAGTGAAAGGATCGAATATGTCTCACATGAATACAGTCCCTACCTTGACAACGGTAAATCGAATTGATCACGTTGCGATATACGAAAGATACGGCTCAAACGTTCTGGACGTGCGCTCCATCCGATGAGACAACATTGATTCGGATCACGACGAGGACGAGGCGGTTGCTTACCACAGCCAATTGAAACACGCCAGATATCTATGAGATACCAGGAAAAAGAGAAGGCAAGAAAGTTATATACGATATTTATATACTATATGTATAACAAAAGCAATATGCTGCTGGCTGCTGTATGAAGATAACCTTGTCGTCGTCGTTATCCTCTACCTTACAGAATGTGAAGAAAATACAATTGACAAAAGCTACGCTTCAAGTTATATACATACATGCATACATATGTATACGAAATACTCAAAAAGTTCATTTAAATAAATATTTACTTTTGATCAGTGATAACCAGTTTATTAAATATTAAATGTCTCATATTTTCGCTAGAAAAACAAATCCTTAAATCCATATTAGATATAGCAAGGCATATCAAATGCTCAAATAATGGCATAGACAAAAATAAACATTCAAATTTATATGTAAATAAAATGTAATAAACAGTTGTCAAAATTCACATACAGACACACATTTCAGTAGGTATTCGCAAAAAAAAGATGCCCAAATAGATACAGTTCAGAGAGACAAATAAACGATGAACTGCCCAGACAAATGAACTTTAACTCCATACCGACAAACACAAAGCAGTACATATGTATGTAAATATGTATAGATACATATGTGTGTACTTTCAAAAATTGTTGACCATTCAATGACCAATGGACCAGCCATTTCCTTGTAAAATGTTATTAAAATCTAATACATATGCATACATACATATATACATATACTACAAATCTATCAAACAGCACAATATCTAGCAAAAAGAGCATTCGTAATTTCATGCAAAATGACCACTGTGGCGTGTTTTTGTTCAGCCATATTTATTAGCATGTCCTTCGATGACGTTGCGTGGTAAATTCGGTATCAAAAAAATGTGAGTGTGTCTATGTGTTTATTTACATATAAATCTAGTTTTATGTTTGTCATTTGCTGTCTGCTTTTCCTATTATTTGTTTGGAAATTTAAGTAAATAGAGAAGACTCAAGCATACGCATCTTCAAACAAATATCCATATATATGCAAATACATACATACATGCAAATATACATACACGGTTACTTTACATTACATATGTGGGTTTACACGTGAGCTCACACATTCATTTAATTCACGTCTTAAAATTTACGAAAGCATTTTCAGAATAATAAAGACAAAAATACTCAGCCAAAGCCAAAGTCTCTTGAAACCAGAGAACGGATTTTATGGAAATTGCCTTTTTTTCTGCTAAAGAGATAGAGTAAATTCGATTAAGAATGTCCGCGATTTAGCTTTCTCTGATTCCATAAATGAGCCATTCTTTTTTAAGTTGGACGGAATTCGTAAAAAAAAGTATGTCATGGCTCCGATTCGCTTCAAATTTTTTTTTATGGGTTCTATACATGAAATAAGCTAACACGTGTTCGAGGAAATACAAATTTTTTTTTTTGAGATATCGAGCCCTAACCGCCAAAATAACGTAAGCGACATTTTTTTCAAAATTTTCTTTTTGATGCAGAAATATTCCTAGAGCATCGAGAAGCATTTCTGCATCAAAACGAAAATTAAAAAAAAAAATGTCGCTTACGTTATTTTGGCGGTTAGGGCTCGATATATTCTGTCAAAGTTTGAATTTTTTTCGAGATTCTGGCTAATCGTGTACTTCTTCAAATCGTCATATCTCGGGTTCTGCTCATCGTAGAGACTTCATCGTAACGTTGTTTTAAAGCTAAAGAAACTAGCTTAACACTCTATATATAAGATGGTCAAGATTGTCCTAAAGCTAACTTAGCTATTATCAGCTGAACTTTTTGAAATTGATTTAAAATTATACCATCTTAATCCTTGTTTAATTCTCCATAAAAAAACGTGGTTCGAAAAAATTGGGGTTTTTCAAGAGCTATTTTTAAAATATTTTTCTTTATGACGAGATGGTTTATTTTGTAAAAATTAAAAAAAATTAGTAAGGTGTTAAACATCGAGTTTTTGCAAAACATTAAATTTTATTGCGGATTCCGATAGAATACCTATCCAGAAATAATATTAGTATGGCAAGGTTTTTCTGTAAGGTAACAAACCCTTAAAAATGGGCGTAGCAATTGCAGGACTAAAGTTAGCAAAACGCAGATATTATTGCGGATTTCGGCAGAATATCGCTTCATTAACAACATTTGTTCCAAACTTTTTCAATCCATATACAAAGATATTCTGGCGAAATCCTCAATAAAGTCTAAATTTATGGACTTTGGTTTTAATATAGCCACGCGCACTTCTAGAATATTCTTGAATTGAAATTTGAAGCCAATCTAAAGTGTGACACCAAACTCTTTGTACACTAGCTTTTCTTTAAAGAGTGGTCGTTTTGGTAAAGTGGCTGAGCACATTTCCAACGGTCGCCTTTCCTAAAGTTTTGCTCATCAGTTACTGAGATATCGCATTGGGGAGGGACTATTTTAAGAACGGATCAGTTGAAGTGGTGCCAGAGTGGAAGTGTTAAATTCTCAGCATTGAGTGCTTTAAGTTTAGTAAGACTTTCCCTTAGAAATGTAAAATGTACGGATTTGCCTCGCCACTGAACACAAATCACGTTGTGGTAACGCTGCTGAAAAATGGCATAAAATAGGCGTAAATAAAATATCATTTAATTAGAGTTATTCGCATACACTGCAGCGATTTGGATTTGCATGTAACATGCAAATAATGTGTGCATAATCTAAAATGTATGAACGTAAATATGTAGAACACATGTACATACATACATACATACATACACACGTAGTAAGTCAAAGTGCATGTTGGAAGACTCCTCGCAGTAGATATTCGTACTTAATTTTCATGATGTAGTACTGACTGCATCTGCCTGACAGCTTGAGCGCCAAAGCGGAGCAACGTATATACACATATCATTCAAACAAATCAGCGAATGCAACGGGTAAACAAGTGCATGAAGGACTACATAACTGAGTGAAATATGAATTCATGTAGTGCAATGATGATAGCTGCAGAGATATTTAGACGTATGCATATTAGGGCGGGTCGAAAAACACAACATGTTTGATACGATAATTGTGTAGGTCTTAAAAGGTGCTATTTTAATCCGTTATTCTAGAAAAGAAATCCTTGTTCTCTGCGACAATATCTTCAGTCTTTGAAATGAGCTTGAAAAATTTAAAATAAGAGTGAGAATACGAATTTTTCAAATTTTTACAAAGACTTGTTTAGATAAAATCCGAAACTTATTTCCTATCATTAAATCATAAGAAATAAATTGGGCCAATTAAAAGTAAGTAACAACAATATTTTACCCATTCTCAAGAACCAATTGTAGACCAATCTTAAAATAATGTTACCATTTTTTTCTCTTATATCCACTCAATTTTATTTGTGATGGAATGGTATGTAAAATGCCACCTAAAAAATGGTATTCCTACTTTTATTTTAAAATTTTCAAGCTCATTCCGCAGCCTGAAGATATTGTCGCATATATCCAGGATTATATATTGCGTTATTCGACCCGCCCTAATGCATATACGCACATATGTATGTCAGTGTTGCCACCTATAAATTTTTTATTCCCAAAATTTCTTACCAATACAAACCAAAATCTAACGGGTGATTTTTTAAGAGCTTGATAACTTTTTTTTTAAAAAAAACGCATAAAATTTGCAAAATCTCATCGGTTCTTTATTTGAAACGTTAGATTGGTCCATGACATTTACTTTTTGAAGATAATTTCATTTAAA
>NW_023467606.1:0-6484 GCF_013731165.1 Rhagoletis pomonella
TGGTGCACCTGCACAAATGTCTTAAATATCAAATTCTCTGGAATAATTATTATTATGACAAAGCAATAGCACAACAGACAACGAGTTACAATAACTGGCAGCAGCACCAAATACATTATGGAAATAAGACAAAATAAAATAGATTCCTAAAATTGCAGCGGCAGCGACTGCAACCGGAGCATCATCAAATACATTATGGAAATAAAACAAAATAAAATAGATTCCTCAAATTGCAGCGGCAGCGACAGCAACCGAAGCATCATCAAATACATTATGGAAATAAAACAAAAGGAAACAGCTTCCTAAAAATTGCAGTGACAGCGACAACAACCGACAGCAGCTTAGGTTAGATTAAGAATTGTATAATTAAATAAAGTCAGACTCAATTTGGAGTTACGACTGACAAGTCAACCCGCGAGTTCTTATTTGGCGCCCAACGAAGGGGCCATAAGAATATAAAAATTAATTATTGATCGGAAAAGGACTTCGGACAATCCTTAAGATCAAAGTTTTCAATATTGCTATAAAAAGTATCCTTGGGATAAAAAAAAGGAGAAATAAAGCAATAAGTGTTAATGTTTATTTTCTGTGCCCACAATCAACTAACTTAAATTGACGTAGTTTGAGACTCATCAATCAAGTTATCCAAGATATCTGGACATTAAGGACCTCCAAAGGACGAAGGAGCTCTGCCAGAAATCACAGCAATCAAGTATCCTACCACCGGAGAAAAGTAAACAAATTAATTTTAAGTGAATAATTTTAAGGGAATAAATTGTAAAGTGACAAAGTGAATAAATTTATAAAGGGACAAAATGAGTACGGATAGTGAAATTTTAGCACAACTTATTGCAGCTCAGACACACGATTTAAAAATTGAAATAGAGCAATTAACACTTCAATTAAGAAATTTGACAAGCACACATAATGTGACAGAATTCGAGACACAAAGCATTGCAGAAACAATTCAATGTAATGAGACTTTAGATATCATAAAATCATTACCCGAATTCAATGGTAAGGGCTACGTGAGCTGGAGAGAAGCAGCTCATAACACTATTTTATTGTACGTTAAAGGAAGTAGGAAATATTTTGCTGCACTAACTATTCTCAGGAATAAAATTACACAAGAAGCCAACGATACTCTAACAAATCATGGCACAGTTCTTAATTTTGAGGCCATCATAAGCCGACTAGACTTTGCTTATGCAGATAAACGTCCTCTGCATATATTAGAACAAGAATTGATTATTATAACAAAGTGAATTCGCAATTGACACTAATGATTAATAAAACTATTATGACCTACGGGAATAGCTCAGAGATAACTAAAGAATACAACAAAAGACATCGGTCAGATGCACTGAGAGTTTTTATAACAGGATTAAATTATCCTTTAAATAATATTTTATTGGCCATTAACCCCACAGATCTACCCAATGCATTAGCTAAGGCCCAAGAAATGGAGTCTAACCAAATTAGAATCCAATTCGCTAATGAATTCAGTCAAGCCAGAAGTCAAATGAACAGAAATAGGAAATCTAACAATAATAATAAGAATTTCCCTAAACCAAATAGTTATAATCAACATTCGAATAGTTTACGTTTTGACCAACGTGCCGGTCAACAGAACAACAGTTATAGAAATTTTGGTTGGCAAAATCAACCTAAGCCCGAACCGATGGAAGTGGATAGTTCAGGCCAATTTAAACAACAAACCAACTCTCAACCAAGGCAGAATACCAATCTAATAATAACCCGGAAGAGCGAACGCCAAAAAGAAGTTTCGGGTCAGGTAATAGTCATCAACCCCAACCGAAACAACAAAGAATTAACAATATACAGGAGAATGCTTTTTTAGACGAAGCAACCCCTTGCCTTACATATTCAGACAACTGCGAGGCACAAACAGAAAATTAAAAGTATTGATAGACACAGGAGCAACAAATTGCTTCTGTAAACCAAACACCTCATAGAGAGCAATTAGAAATTGCAAAACGCGTAAGAACGATAAATGGTTATACAACAATTACGCATTGTTATAATGCATACATCTTTAACCACTCAACACGATTTTATGAAGTTAAAAATTTAGAAAGCGATATACTAATAGGAATGAATTTGCTAAGCAAAGCGAAAATACAATTAAATTTTGAAGATAATACACTCTTAACAAATGGAAAAAAAGAGAAATTTTACACCCTTGACGAAATGGAGCTAGGACAAATAAATAACTTAAAAGAAAACAACGAGCATAAAACAGGGGAAATAAAAAGTATGATTTTAAATGAACATGGGAAAATAGATACGTCGCTACCTTTTAGAACGGACGTAAACGCAGAAATCAGGACTATTACAGACAGTCCTATTTGGAGTAAGCAATATCCTTACCCGCTATCAGCCAATGAATTTGTTAATGAAGAAATAAGAAAAATGATAAAACAAAATATTATAAGAGAAAGCAAGAGCCCCTATAATTCACCCATATGGGTGGTTCCCAAGAAAGGTACCAATGAAGACGGTACTCCAAAAATGAGGATGGTTATTGATTACAAAAAGTTAAACGAGAAAACGATAGCAGACAAGTATCCCATCCCAGATTGCAATGTAATACTTTCCAATTTAGGGAAAGCGAAAGTTTTCTCTACAATCGATTTAGAATCGGGTTTCCATCAAATATTAATGAAACCAGAAGATATTGAAAAAACAGCATTTTCCGTGAACAACGGCAAATACGAATATATTCGAATGCCTTTTGGATTACGGAATGCTCCTTCAATATTCCAACGAGCTATGGATAATATCCTTCGTCAATACGTAGGAAAATTTTGTCACGTCTATATAGACGATATCATAATTTACTCTAGCAACGCTGACGAGCACTATGAACATTTAGTTAAAATAATAAATACACTGCAAAAAGCACATATGAAAATATCACTTGAGAAATTAGAATTTTTCAAGTCAAACGTAGAATTTTTGGGCTACCAAGTAGCTCATAATGTTATTAAAACGGACGAAAAGAAAATTGAAACAATAAGGAATTATCCTGTACCAAGAACGCTAAGGCAATTAAGAAGCTTCTTAGGAATGACAGGGTATTATAGGAAGTTTGTGTACAAGTATGCACACATAACAAAGCACTTAACAAAGTATTTAGCAGGAAGAGTTTCTCAAAATCAGTCAAAAAAAGTTATAATTTAATTAGATAAAGAGGCATTAAACGCAGTAGACAAACTAAAAAACGAATTAATTCAACAAGTAGAATTGACACAACCAAATTTTAGCAAGAAATTTATACTAACAACAGACGCATCCAATGAAGCAATTGGAGCCGTACTAGCACAAGATAATAAGCCCATTACGTTCATTTCAAAAACCCTAAACAAAACTGAACGAAATTATGCGACAAACGAAAAGCAGTTATACGCAATCGTATGGGCGTTAAAGAGTCTAAGAAACTACTTATACGGACTAGCGGATTTAGAAATTCATACAGACCACCAACCTCTAACTTTCGCAGTATCGGCAAGAAACCCCAATTCTAAAATGAAAAGGTGGCATGCCTTGATAGAGGAATATGCACCTAAAATTATATATAAACCAGGGAATACCAATCATATAGCAGATGCTCTTTCTAGACAGTTTTTAAACAATAACAATTTAGAAAATGGCAACGACGACCTAACAGAAACTGCACATTCAGCAGAAAGTTTAGATATTTTTCACATTAAAACAATTAAGAAACCTCTAAACTCCTTTCCACAGCAAATAGTATTAAACAAGGATAGTACGAATGACCATTTTAGAACGAAAAATTTTAATTCGTTTCGACATCATATAAAATATAAAGACTTGGAGTTTTTAAAAGAAATTATAGGAGAACGATTGAATAAGAATCTGCTAACAGGAATTCATTGTAATACGGAAGACTTATATGAAGTAAAACAAATTTTAAGGAATAGAATAGCAAAGAACATTTTTCATACAGACGTAATAGCAATGGATGTAATTAACGAAGAAGACCAGGAGAAGATTGACAAACCAGGAGAAGAGAGACAAACTCACACTAGGGCGCACAGAAACTATAAGGAAAATATCAAACAGATTTTTAAGGACTACTACTGGCCTGAAATGAAAAAACAATTCAAACAATTTATTAGAAACTGCGATATCTGCAATAAAAATAAATACGATAGACACCCTAAACAAATTCCAATTTGTCGAGGCACCAATCCCAAACAAGGAGGGAGAACAGATTCACATTGACATATTCTTTGCGCTAAACCTAAAATTCTTAACTTTAATAGACGCATACTCAAAATTTTTGGTGATTAAACACATTGATGATAAAACTAAACTACAAGATAAAGTATTAGAAGCTTTACAAAGCTTCCCAGCGGTAAAGAGGATAACTTGCGATAACGAACCGGGATTTAGTTCAGCACAATTTAAATCTTTTGCAGAACGAATGAAAATACAAATTAAATTTTGCGACCCTAAGCATTCAACAACTAATGGACAAATAGAAAGAGTCCACTCCACAATAATAGAAATTGCAAAATGCATTAGGGAGGAGTTTGAAATAGTAAATGATATAGAAGTAATAATTAGAGCAGCCCAATCCTATAATCAAACAGTACACTCAGTAACAGACAAAAAGCCTTTCGAAATTCTTTATAATAAAGTTAAGCATGACGATTTGCCTAACAAGCTAAAAGACGCACAAATAACGACATTGAGTAGTAGAAATAAAAATAGACAAATGCGGACATTTAATGAAAATGAAATAATATTCGAAAAAGATAATCAATATCAAAGTAAACTAAAACCTAGGTATAAAAAACAAGTGGTCAAAGAAGATTTAGGAAATAAAATAATGATCAAAAATAAAAACAGGGTAATACATAAAGATAATATAAAATCTTAAAATCTTTTAGGTTCACAATGTTCCACCTCTTCCTAATTTGTATGGCGATCCCTTTGATCACAGCACAAATCGAAATCATAGATCTTAATCACGGAAATGGATATTCACTTCTGAAGCTAGACAAAGTAAAATTAATTGAAAGGTACGATAGAATTACCTATTTAATTAACACAACAATGTATAAACAACAAGTTGACAATTTAGAAGCACTAGTGCTTAAAGAAATAGAACCTAATCCACTTATGATGACTAAAATAAAGCATATTCGAACTCAGATAGACACACTTACTCCACATAATAGAATTCAGAAAAGAGGATTATTTAATTTTATGGGAACAGGATTGAAATATATTTATGGCACAATGGATGATGAAGATCGTCAAGAAATAGAAGGAAAATTAGAAGTAAACACAGTGAACGCACATAATGCAATTGAACAAATCAATCTTCAGAAAAATATTAATGAGAAATTTAACCATGAAATTAAAACTATCACTGCTAATCTAAATCATCATTACAAGGAATTGTTTCAAAATATTAATGAAGTTAACACAGAATTAAACAAATTATCAAAAGAAAAGTAGACTAACAAACTGTTAGAAAATCTAATGTATATTGAGACTAACATCATAAGAATCAAAGAAATCCTAATGACAAGCCAAAATAACCTTCTGAGCAGGGATATTATCACAGATGACGACAGTTTAAACTTTAATATAACTTTTAAAAAATTAAGTAAGATCAAAATTGTGATTGTCACTCATAACGGAAATATTGTAATATTAGTTAAAATTCCCTGTTTTACTAAAGAAACCTATCGATCAATCTATGTTCAACCTATACCCAATGTTAATCAAGCAGAAATTTATATCCAAGAAAATGAAATCTTATCTCTAAATGGTGTTATATATAAAAAGACTTCCTTCAAGAAAGAATTAGAAGAATATAAAGATGAATGTATCGAAAATTTATTTAAGAGTAAAATGCACTGTAAATATATGATTAATAACCAATCAAAAGTAATTGAAATGGATACAAACCATGTTTATGTAATCAATGCAAAGAATCAAACTATATATCACAACTGTAGTTCTAACAATTTTACTATTAACGGAAATTATTTGATACGATTTGAAGACTGTAATATTGAAATTGATAAAGTAACTTATAAACATCGTAAACCTCTCGCAGTAAAACTTTTACCAAACCCAGTCAGATTAATTAATATAACAATCATGAAGAATTTAAGTATGGAAGATATGCATTTTAGAAATATTGAAAATATTCAGCAAATTACAGAACTCAGATACGAAGCCAAAAAAAGCAAAATAATGAATTACAGTCTAATAGTTATTATAAGTTTAATAATAGCAATACTAATAATTTGTAAATGTCGAGAAAATAAGAAAACCAAAGTTAAAGTTAACATCGAACAAATTCCATAACAAAGGGGGGAGTTAAGGAATGCAACCGCTTTCCCACCAAAACTGCTGACACTGATAATCTTAGCTATTCAAATGATGTCACATCTGGTGCACCTGCACAAATGTCTTA
>NW_023467607.1:0-6484 GCF_013731165.1 Rhagoletis pomonella
ATCCTGGGGATGGCATCCGCGGGTGCCTAGATCGGCAGGATTATCTGCACCAGGCACATGCCGCCAAGTGGTATTGCTCACATTTTGTAGTATGAGCGAAATTCTATTGGCAACATAAGTTTTACAAGTGTGTGGCGGTTTTTCTAACCACGCCAAAACAATGGAAGAATCTGACCAGGGGTAGGTAAATCTAGTTCGGAGTGAAGTTGATTAACCAGCTTGGAGAGTAGGACGGCTCCACAGAGCTCAAGTCTGCGGAGGCTGACTGTTTGCAGGGGGGCTACCTTACTTTTAGCTGCGAGTATGTGTGACGACCAGGAGTTTTCGTCAATTTGTACTCTGAGGTAGACACAGGCGCAATAAGCTTTTTCAGAGGCGTCTGAAAACCCATGAACTTGTACCCGGTGAGTAGGGGAGAATTGCACCCAGCGGGGAATAACAATTTCATTAATCGCGGGGAGGTTTTCGCGCAAAGTGTTCCATTTTTGGAAAGCGCCGGGTTTTACGTGCTCGTCCCATTCGGTTCCTTCCAACCAGAATTACTGAAGGAGCATTTTTGCGGAAATCATTACTGGCGTTAGCCATCCTGCCGGGTCAAACAGTTTTGCTACCGCCGATAATATTTGCCGTTTTGTCCTTGCGTTGGCAGCGGGTACAGGGTCGTACGTGTAGGAGAAGGGGTCCGTTAGTGCGTTCCATTTTATGCCTAGCGTTTTTGTAGAGCTAGTGTCCTGAAACTGGAGAAAATCAACATCGAGGACCTCGGAATCTGGGACTGATTCCAGGATTTTTGGGTGATTTGAGGTGATTTTTCGTAGTGGAAAACCTGCAGATTTTAGGGCGTCTTTAACTTGAGATAATGAGCTTATAGTGTATATTATGCCCGCCTGAGAGAATATCGTCCACGTATGTTTCGCGTAGGAGGATATTGCTGGCGAGCGGGAATTCGTTTTGACAATCCTGCGCTAACTGATGAAGAGTACGGATCGCGAGATAGGGAGCGCAATTGACGCCAAAGGTGACTGTTTTCAGCCTAAAATCTTCTATGGGCTTATTTGGGGACCTACGAAAGACGATTCTTTGGAAGTCTTGATCTTCCTTGTGGACGAGAATTTGGCGATACATCTTTTCGATGTCGCCATTAAAAACAAACTTTTAGAGACGCCATCGGAGAATGATAAGCATCAATTCAGTTTAAAGGGTTGGGCCAGTGTATAGTACGTCATTGAGGGAGTTTCCAGAGTGGGATATTCTGGAAGCATTGAAGACTACGCGTACTTTTGTTGTTTTGCTGTCGGGCTTTACGACAGCATGGTGCGGTAAATAAAAGGAGAAGTATTTACCGTCTTTGACCACTTCTTGGGATGAGGTGGGCTCCATATGGCCCATGGTGATGTATTCTTCCAGAACTTCTGAGTACTTTTTGCAGAGGCCAGGTTTTTTCTCCAGAGTCCTTTCGATGCTGATATACTGCTGCTGCGCTGCTAGTCGAGAGTGACCTAGAGCCATGGTGTCTGGGAATTCGGGTTTAATGGGTAGTTTCACCATGTATCGTCCGTCTGGCTGCCGGATTGTTGTGCGTCGATACAGCTCCTCACAGCAGTCCTCTTCACTTGAACGGTGTTGAGTGACAGCTACTTCCTCCTGCTCCCAAAACTTCTTCAGCAGTGAGTTTAACGATTCATCCTGGGGTTCGGTTACCTGGGTGGTAAAGGTGGAGATCCTCTCCTGGATTGGGCCGCTCAGAATCCATCCAAATATCGTGTTCTGCGCTAAGAGACTTCCGCTTATGTTTTGCTGCAGCCCTTATAGGATAATTCGGGGGATTAGGTCACTTCCGATTACCATATCAATTTTATTTGGGGTGAAACAGTTGGGATCGGCGAGCCTTAATCGCTTTATCTCTTCTAAGTTAATATGAGAGATATTTGAAGTGGGGAGAAAATGGGTCAATTGGGGCAACATAATGGCTTGGGTCTTTATTTTATGGGCTCGATCTGCTGAGCAGAGTGTAATTTCGCACATTTTCCTTGAGTTTTGCACCACCATTCCACCCATTCCAGAAATCTCGAATAGAGCATCTATCATAGGCAAGCGCAAGAGTTTTTGTATCCGGGACGATACAAACGTTTTTTGTGAGCCTTGATCCACCAGAGCGCGAATATTATGATATTCGCCATCACAATATATAGGTACTATCGCCGTTGGGAGGAGAGTTGTGACGTTAGTAGCCGAAAAATGAGACGACACTTTATTTACGTCGATTTTCTCTGGGGGTTGGTGCGTCACATATTTTGAGCAAGTGGGCGCTTCAGTATCCGTATTAGTCTGAGCCGACAGCTGACTCGTTGTTCGTTGGGGCTTTGAATTGGGTTGGGGGTCTGGGTCTTTTGCGGGAAGTGTAAAAGAGAGTGATGTTTTCGTTGACAGTATACACAAGTGCAATTACTTGTACACTCACTCTTTAAATGGGAGAAAGAAAGGCAATGGAGGATGGTTCCGTGCGCAGAAGTGGAAAACTTTTGACTGCCATTCACCTGGGAGTGGCCAGAAGCGATTCTTGTGCGTACGGTTCAAATCGCAGCTCACAACGTCCGGATATTTATATCCACGTATCCTCTGGGTAGCAACCAAACACCCGTTTGGGAGCGAGCTAAAGTGAGAAGGCGTAAAACTTCGCGTGCGCTGGGTTTGGGTCCCGCCACGTTAAAACCCCGCCCAATGAAAAATTCCAACAAGCCTCGGATGAGACCCCCTTTTTCTGATGACGACCACGGCAAACGTATAAAGGACTATGATTTAAGGGTATGCACCTGGAATATCCGGACCCTTAATGGGGAAGGTGCCTCTGCCCGGCTGGTTGATGTCCTCGGGAAGACAAAGGCTGACATCACCGCCATCCAAGAAATGCGATGGACGGGGCAAGGTAAAGTAAGCGTGAAGCCTTGCGACGTCTACTACAGTTGCCACGTAAAGGAGCGCAAATTCGGTGTTGGATTCGTGGTAGGAGAGAGACTCCGTCGCCGAGTACTGGCGTTCACCCCGGTGGACGAACGTCTAGCCACAATCCGCATCAAAGCTAGATTCTTCAACATCTCGCTCATCTGCGCCCATGCCCCGACGGAAGAGAAGGATGAGGCGTCCAAGGATCTCTTCTATGAGCGCTTGGAACGTACATATGAGCGCTGCCCCCGACACGATGTCAAAATCGTGCTTGGCGATTTTAATGCCAAGGTGGGCAAGGAAGGGATCTTTGGCGCCACTGTCGGAAAATTCAGCCTCCACGACGAAACGTCCGATAACGGACTGAGGCTGATCGACTTCGCCGGGGCCCGAAATATGGTAATATGTAGTACCAGGTTCCAGCATAAGAACATCCACCAAGCTACATGGCTGTCTCCAGATCGAAAAACGAGAAACCAAATCGATCATGTTGTGATAGACGGAAGGCATGCTTCAAGCGTTTTGGACGTACGTACACTCCGAGGGCCAAACATCGACTCGGATCACTATCTTGTTGTAGCCAAGATACGCACCCGCCTCTGTGCAGCAAAAAATGTGCGCCCAACAATGCAAGGAAAGCTTAACGTCGAAAAGCTGCAATCACAACAGACGGCCAATTTATTCGCCACTCGACTCACACACCTGCTCTCTGAGAGCACTCTTCAACAATCCGACGTACGCGAGCAGTGGAACCACATTTCCCGATCATTAAGTACCGCCGCCGAAGAAGTAGTTGGATTTCAGCGAGCCCGAAAGAACAACTGGTACGATGAGGAATGTCAAGAAGCCGCAGAGAAAAAAGATGCCGCCTACAGGGCCACGCTGCGATCGGGCGCAACGCGAGCCATGTGGGACCGTTATAGGGAACTGAAGAAGGAAGCGAGACGTATTTGCCGCAATAAGAAGAGAGAGGCCGAAATACGTGAGTGCGAAGAGCTTGAGATGCTGGCCGACAGGAAGAACGCCCGAAAATTCTACCAGAGGGTTAGGCGACTTACGGAAGGTTTCAAGACCGGGGCGAACTCCTGTAGGAACAACAATGGCGACCTAGTGACCGATGTCCAGAATATACTTAAATTGTGGAGGGAACACTTTTATAACCTACTGAATGGTAGCAGCGCTGAAAGTAGTGAGGAAGACGAACCCGAGGCCCCAGTCGATGATGATGGAGTAGCTGTCCCACCGCCTGACTATGACGAGGTACGAATAGCGATTACGCGGCTGAAAAACAACAAAGCTGCTGGAGCTGACGGCCTGCCAGCCGAGCTATTCAAGTACGGCGGCGAGGAGCTGATGAGGTGCATGCATCAGCTCGTATGCAGAATATGGTCAGATGAACGCAAGCCCGACGACTGGAATTTAAGTGTGCTCTGCCCAATCCACAAGAAAGGCGACCCCGCCATACGCGCCAACTACCGCGGAATTAGCCTTCTAAGCATAGGTTACAAGGTCCTATCGAGCGTATTGTGCGAAAGACTGAAGCCCACCGTCAACGAGCTGATTGGACCTTATCAGTGTGGCTTTAGGCCGGGAAAATCCACCATAGATCAGGTATTCACAATACGCCAAATCTTGGAAAAGACCCGCGAGAATAGGATCGACACACATCATCTATTTGTCGATTTCAAAGCCGCTTTCGACAGCACGAAGAGAAGTTGCCTTTATGCCGCGATGTCTGAATTTGGTATCCCCGCGAAACTAATACGGCTGTGTAAAATGACGTTGAGCAATACCACTAGCTCCGTCAGAATAGGGAAGGACCTCTCCGAGCCGTTTGATACCAAACGAGGTTTCAGACAAGGGGACTCCCTTTCGTGTGATTTCTTTAATCTTATGTTGGAGAAGATAATAAGAGCCGCAGAACTGAACCGCTCATGTACAATACTTTATAAGAGCGTACAATTGCTGGCGTATGCCGACGACATCGATATTATCGGTAAAAACAAGAGCTACGTCTGTTCTGCCTTCTAGGGATTGGATAGAGAAGCAAAGCGAATGGGTCTGGTGGTGAACGAGGACAAAATGAAGTATCTCCTGTCAGCACACAAACAGTCAGCGCATATGCGTCTTGGCACCCACGTCACTGTTGACAGTTACAAGTTTGAAAAAGTAGACGACTTCGTTTATTTGGGAACCAGCATTAACACCAATAATAATGTCAGCCTTGAAATCCAACGGAGAATCACTCTTGCCAACAAGTGCTACTTTGGGCTGAGTAGGCAATTGAGAAGTAAAGTCCTCTCTCGTCGTACAAAGATCACACTCTATAAGTCACTCATCATGCCTGTGCTGGTGTATGGCGCGGAAGCATGGACAATGAAAGCATCTGATGAGGCGGCTCTTGGAGTTTTCGAGAGAAAGATTCTGCGAAAGATTTACGGACCTTTACGCGTTGGTGATGGCGAATATCGCAGACGATTTAACGATGAGCTGTATGAGCTTTACAACGATATAGACATAGTGCAGCGAATTAAAATTCAGCGGCTCCGCTGGCTTGGCCATGTCGTTCGGATGGACAGAAACGCTCCTGCTCTGAAAATATTCAACGCGGGCCGCGATGCTGGGAACAGAGGAAGAGGAAGGCCTCCTCTGCGTTGGAAAGACCAGGTGGAGATGGACTTGGCTTCACTTGGCATTTTCAATTGGCGTCAGTTAGCACAGAAGAGAAATGACTGGCGTGCTGTTTTGGACTCGGCCAAAATCGCTTAGGCGGTTACAGCGCCAAATAAGAAGAAGAAGAGAGGTTCACTTTGAAAATTGTTTCGCACTTTTAATTTTTATTTCACCGTTTTAATGTATGTATGTACGTACGTTTTATTACGTTTCGCGTTAGCCGCCGCACTACCAATCGCTCGGAGAAGATTCTTCAGACTGTTCGCAATATTTAATTGAGTATTTTACATATACACGTACATATGTCAGGGTGTATGCTATCGAGTTTCTATAGGTCGCGGGTTGCCTTTTCAGCGCAAAGGACCATGTTTGCTATTTGGAGTAGCAAAAGGGAGCGCAGGGTGCGCCAGAGATTTTATTTCCGGTGAAAAGAAAAGACGAGGAATTTCAATATTACAATTACTTCGCAAATGATTTTATTGACTTCAATAACTCAATTTAGTATTAAAATAGCTAGGTCATTAAAGGTATGACAAAATTTTTCCTGAGTGGCGTTATATGCAAAAGATGAAGAGAGATGCGATGCGGCTGCGACGGCGCGTAAAAAGACACTGACTCTAGCAATTTAATTGCGGGCACGAGTCACCCCGTGGCCTCGCTTACAATTACAACAAGAAAGCTATTTCACCTGACTAATTCACAATGGTGTACAGTAAAATGGCGTTGCCAGCCGCACGCGGATTATGAAACAATAAGCATTAATTGTACAATTCAAACGTTATTAATCGAATTCGATTAGATTTGGACTCATGTCCGCAACAGGTGCAAATATTTATATATTGCATAAAGGAAATTTTTGCACATGCAG
>NW_023467608.1:0-6483 GCF_013731165.1 Rhagoletis pomonella
AAAAAACGTATATAAATACCTATACATTTTCACTGGTATCAGAAAAATGGGCCTACGAGCACTGGATCTTCCTTTTTTAATAAACAAGCTACCAATTAGTCAGGACACTTTAATTCGACCTTGAAATCAGGACCTATCCTTATAAATTAAGACGTCTGATCACCCTAAATACGCTCCAACCATAACCTTCTACAGCAAAGAAAACAGTTTCTAATAGGGTGCCACAGACGTGGGCACCCGAACAGACACTTGGCTGCTGCAGATCGCTCGCCAGAAGGCATCTTATTGAATTAACGGTCGAGTTCCAGAGGTTCATAAAATAACAACTGGACCTGGCAGCGTACCGACAGAACATAAACGGCATCCACATGAAACACAATGAATGCCGTTTTGGGAAGACAGCCACCTGACGTGGACAAGACAGAATATCGTCTGCCTCGGAAGACTCGCAACACCGTAGCCCGACTCCGCTCTGGATACTGCAGCAGATTAAACTTCTACGTGAGTAGGATAAATGTAGATGTGTCTGAAGAATGTCCGGCATGCGGAGAGCCACCTCTGGCTCGACACACCACTTCGTATGCGCTTTAAACCCCACTCAACTAACGTCCCTTCCCTCTGGTCGAATTCAGCCCAGAGTGGCACTCTTCTTGGGCCTCCCGTGTCTTTAGCCTGACGACAACAACAACAAGAAAAGGCTGAATATCGCCATTGTCGCCACTCAGGCGAAATATATTCGTCTGATCAGCCTAGCACCGCTTGTCTTTAAGGCGATGGAGAAAATTATAGTCAACCGATCAACCCCCCTGCTGAAATCTCTTAAAACAATGGACCAAACGTTTATCGCGCTGGTGGATCAAAGGATAGGCGGACTGTTTAAATTGTCTAATAACAAACTGCGTGAATTCAAATGAGGTGAGGTGAGGTATGTAGCACTATGTATTTTTAGACATTGCAGGGGTTTTTAATAACCCTCACGTGTGGCCGTTGATCGCGCCCAATCGAAGGAAATGTTAAATGAAAATAATGAAACCAACCAGATTGGCGAGAACGGCGGCGGGAACACACCTCTACAGCTAATGACCGATCGAGGCTGACCTAAAAGCAGCATATTATGTGCCCTCTGTTAGGCAGCTTATCAGTGGATGAATTACCTAATAGATCCAATGATCGGCCGCATTATTACTAAATATAATAGCTAGGGTAAAATTCTAGCTAGGGCGAAATTGTTTAAATAGCACTTGACCTGACCAAGAGATGAAGCTATGCGGTGAGGGATATTAAGAATATTAAACTCACCAGGCATTCGGCGCTTCGAAGTGTGTACACTGCCGGAACAAAGTATTGGCACAGCAAATTTTTCACAATATATGCAAAAATTTTCATTCTAATATTTTTCCGCTAATTTCGTATAAAAATATGGTTCATTCCATGATACAATAATTTTTAGAAGGTAGTTTCACTTCAAAATTTTTGACATAAACCGTGTCTGTGACAAACGAGCAATGTGGCCACTGCTACGATATAGAACTTGGGGATTATCGCTTGTTATTTTAGATATTTTTTAACAGAACATGTAAAGATTTATATGTTTCATAACTGATCACTTAATTTTTAATATAAATATACCTATTTTATACATACATTTTTGCCACTGCTAATCACATGAATAAAAATCATAAAAATGAAAATATGACAGCAATATTTCTTGTTTATAATGGATTAGATCCATCGCACACCACGGACTTTATGGGCCGCCAATTTAGATGTGCTCGCTAGTCTTTCCATTGCACCACAACCTATTGGTCAGAGCGATTAAGCTGGGGTAATGGCGCACCTCCATACATCTTCATGTACATATTTCAAGCGAGCCCTATCATTTAAATAGGCGGCCGATAAAGTCTTTGGTGAGCGGTGGCTCTTATAGCTGTGTCCTTACATCTATTCCGTGTGTTGCAATATCCAGGAAAGCAGCAGTTAATTTTTTATGAAGAAAATTATTACAAAATATTCGAAAATTTCTCTACTTATATGTTTGGCTTTTCTTTCTTTTATTTTTCCAACATCAAAAGCTGGATTTTTTTTTTTGAAAAAGTTGGTACAACAAAAAATACGAAACACGTTTTCTGTCAGATAGCTAACATGGCGGATAAGAAGAAGAAGTGAAACTACCTTCTAAAAATTATTGTATCATGGTTCATTCTACAACAAAAAACATAAAAATATAATTCCTAAATTTTCTGCAAAACTAGCGAAAATTCAGCAAATTTTCATGAAAATTTACAACTTTTTAATCAGAACAGATGACAATTCTGTTAAAATTATTTTTAAACTAAAACCTCGTTAAACCTTTTTCGTCTGACACTTTTATGGTGATACATATCTAAATTACCTAATACTCTCCTATATGCGGTTTGGAAATAAAGAAAAGAAATTTTGATCTATATTCACATTGAAGTAAATTATTTAGCCTATTGCTTATATTGAACCTAACTTTGTAACAAGGTGGCAACCTTCTGCAAAATATATTCAAACCACAACATCGTTAGTCTGACATCTATATCAGCATACACATATCAATTTTCTGCCTTTATTTAAGACGAATTTGCTTTTTGAAACGGGTGGTAACCTCCCTACATAAAATTAAGAAATAAACCATTTCGAAATTTGAATTTATTTTTTTATCAGGTGGTAATTCTTTTGGAAAAATAAGAAGTTACTGCACATCCACAGGCCAAGCCCTTTAATTTAGTACCGCATTTTGTAAATTCGAACGAACGGTACAGATCTGATATAACGAAAAAGTTTACGCATATTATGCCTTCATATGTACATATGTATGTATAGATCCACATTAATTGCAATCAACATATGTATGTATGTATGTATTTAAATACATACGCGGCGATCAGGTAATAAATATTGCGCCATCTGTTAATGAAAAGCCGAAATACCTACGCACTCACATACTTTTTGTCTCCTCTCACTCCCAGCGCATGAACGTGTTTGCAAATGGATGGCGAAGTAATTTTGTATGGAAAATCATTTATACCGATACACGGTGGTCTTTGAATAAAATAAACTCTATTCTGTATCACTGCAAAATTCTTGTCACAGTTTTTATTACGGAAAAATATATGAAAATGTTAAAATTTGTCAATAAAAAAAACTGTTGTCACCGATACAGAATTGGGCTATTAGTCTGTCGGTAGGTTTGGAATTTTATCTTATGGTGATTTCGTTTCTACCAAAAAATGTTGCCTTTGCACGGTGCAAAATGTGTTTGATGTTACACTCAACCCTTTGAAAATGCCTGTTTTGCCTTCTTGTCCTTGTTCAGATCACGCATTTCATGTTATTATCGTTTTAAGCAACCATCTGATTTTCAGGGCAATCATCTCCCCTGGCAAAGCTTCAAAGGGCAGAAAAGGTGCCTTATTTGCCTTACAAGAGTGTAACATTTTAAGAAACGAACACACAATTTTCTCACCCTTTGCCTTTAATTTAGAAACGAACACGAAAAGAGAGAAGAGAAAAGGGTAATCGAAAGGCGACATTTTTTTGGTAGAAACGAAATCACCATTAGAAACGCCACACTTTTCATTGAAATCGCTTCATTAGTGCTCGTGCAGTAAGTGTTTTTGTGAAGCTCCAAAAATTACAACTACAACATTTGAGCATAGCCTCCATATCGAAACGTAAGATATATTCTACGTAAAAAAAAATTATTAGTTACGACTTTTTCCATTTCAGTGACGATGTTGTTACGTCTTTTTGTATTTCAGCTGACGATATATTGAATTTCTGTAGGCTTTTGTCTTGCTAAACTATACTAAACTATCAGGCCTATTCTGTTACCGGCAAATAAAGTTCCTGTCAATTTTTAAACCCTTTTCGCATTCTGCGCACTGGTAAATTCTGTTACCATCTCTTAAGCAGGTAACAAAATATTGCCCCGTGAAGTATGCAACAACAGAATTTATACAAACTCTCATAGCTGAATTGCTGAATAGATTAAATTGTTACCAAGGTACCTACTTAGAATTGCGGTTACAAGAAGTGGGGTTATTTTTTGGTAACAAAATTTTCCGGTGCCGTATCAGGCCTTTCTGCTTGTAACCGAACATTTTGTAACAAGCTAATTTTGTTACCAACAATTGTCACCACTTCTTGGAACCGCAATTCTATTTACATACCTTGGTAACGTTTTAATTTATTCAGCAATTCAGCTATGGAGTTTTGTGTAAATTCTGGTGTTGCATATTTCACGGGGCAATATTTTGTTACGTGTTTATGAGATGTTAACAAAATTTACCGGTTACAAGAGTGTGGAGAATACGAAAAGGGTTTAAGAATTGACAGTAACTTTACTAACCGGTAACAACATTTTTGTTACCAACGCAGAATACGCCTGTAAATGGATTTAAAGCCCCACCATCCAACTGGATTATTGTTGTCGCCAGCGAATGAAGAACAAATATTTCTTCAAATTTAAAAAGTAAAAATTTCACTACTAAAAATTTAAAAATGAAATATTATTGTTTTTGTTTTTAGGAGTAAGGTGGGAGGGAGCGTAGCTGATAAAATTGGAGTGAGACCGAGTCTTACAAAACCTTTCATTATTGAATCATGTTCCTGAGCATAAAAGCTCATGCTGAAACTCAAACTCTGTTCAATAAACTTGCATCCGATGTCTTAAAAATATGTGGATTTTCCTTTGGAATGCAGTAATCGAGAAAGCGATGGTTATTAATATCTAATTCTAATTTATTGCGCAAAATAGGTGCACTAAGTGACGTTTTCTCAAGTAGGCTTTTAAGACTTATCTGCCCTTTCAGCACATTTTCTCAGAACAAAATTTCTGTTTTAAGGGCAGATAAATTTAAAACCCTACTTGAGGAAACGGCCCTAAATATTGAAAGCGGAACCTTAAAAAACCCGTTGAGGAAGAGGGTTGGCTGGTGTCTGAGAGTATGGATCTAAATTTGCCAAATAATGTAAAAAAAAAACTTTTTGTACGTACCGCATCCATTTCAGAAAATTTACTTAAGTAGAATATTGAAACAAAATGAACTGAAACAAACATTAATACGAAATAAAAAAAATGCTAAAAACTGGTTTCGAAGTAAGCGAAGTTTTTCATTTTAGCTGAACTTTTTTTTCTTGGTACTCGGTAATTGGATGTTCGGTGTAACACAATTTTTTGCAAACAAAATACATTATAAAAAATTACCGAGGGACTAAGAATAAAATGGGAAAAATGTCAATTCCTTAAGAAGATACAGTTTTTAGGGTATACGGTAGATAATGGGCTTATTAGAACGAGCAAAGACAAACCGAGAGCTGTGAAAAATTTGTCATTACCGCAGACTAAAAAGGCAGCGACTTAAAATCCAGCGACTACGAATGATGGACAGAAACTCTCCAGCTGTGAAAGTATTCAACTCGGAATCCGCTGGTGATAGCAGAGGAAGAGGTAGGCCCCCTCTGCGTTGGAAATACCAGGTGGAGAAGGACTTGGCTTCACTTGGCGTTTCCAATTGGCGTCAGTTGGCACTGAAGAGAAATGACTGGCGTGCTGTTTTGGACTCGGCCACAATCGCTTAGGCGGTTATAGCGTCAATAATTTAAGTTATTAAAAATAAAGCCTTAATTGCGACACAGATTGAAAATATATTCACTACTAAAAGCACCAAGTAAATACAGGCAGCATGTAAACACAAAACAGCTGATATGCACTTTGACGCTTTATCCATTTTTACCCGGAGAGAAAGTCCGGGCTGTTTCGGGCAGGAAGAAGACTTACGATTCAATACGTTCCAATTTTCGCTCTCTATTACCCATTTTGTTGAGTACAGGAATGATGACTGCGTACGGGAAAGGACCTTATCTGTTCAATGTGCCTTGGTAGAGCGCTTAAATGTTCCAGTGAAAAGGTACAAAAGAACGCGAAGCATTTTCAACAGATCTATGATATGGGCAGTGAACTCATTCTCCTGAACTCCGACAGAAATATGAAGGATGTTGAAGTTGTAGGTTTATTTAAAGAATAAAACGAATTTCTACCAGCGATAAATAAGTGTATTTCCATTTTGAGCGCTTTTCCATGCACGACAGCGACTGTGTAGCGATCGTTTGGTACACTTCTTAGAGTAAAAACCTGGCTCAGAAGCACAACAGGAGAAGAGTGGCTTTCTGGATTATACCTCATGAGCGTGCAAAGCAAGCTTGTTATCGAAAACTGCGAGATGATTCAGGAGGAAGTACTTCATCGAAAAATTTTCTGAAAATCCGATTAAATAAAAAATATATCAAACAGATTAATAAGTTTTTCGCCCACTTACATCAGATCCTGGCTACGCCTTTGATTTCTAGTGCCTTTTCCTGCCTATTTTGTTATTTTATTTTGCCTTTCTTTTATAGGTTTTCAGGCCCTAAAAATTCGAAGCTTACAGGCTGGTAGGACCAGAAACCCATTCTTGT
>NW_023467609.1:0-6482 GCF_013731165.1 Rhagoletis pomonella
ACTAAGACTTTCTTACTTGTTTCTTACTCCGTTACTCCGAATACCTGCTGCCCTTACTGGACCGCTATTTAATTTTTCGGCACCTCAACTCGTCCGATTCTTAGTATGTATCAAAATGATGTTATTGTTGCTTTTATTTTATGTATAAGCGCACCTGTCATAAGTGCCGATGTATGAGTATGATTAAGTTTTTAAATTGGTTATTTTTTTTTTTTTTGTATAAAGTCCGTATCAAAATAATTAGTTTTTTATGCCATTTATGTAACCGGCAGCGCTCATCATTGTCTTTTATTCAACCGTGTTTTGAGTAAATCTCTTTTTCCCACTATCTTAAAGTTATGCTGTAACTGAGCATATTGTATAAATATTTTGTATGTAGTTTTGATGCATATATTATGAAGCACAAAAGTTTTTTGCTCCGATATCTTCTTACTGAGCTACTAGTTTCGCTCTAATTTAATCACTATATTTTTCAGATTTTAGCTTAACTAGTTCATTATGTTAGAAATGTACTTTGTGAAATATTACTTTGTATTCAATATTGTATACACATTTGCTATTGCTGTATGTTAAGAAGTTTGAAACGAATAAATTTTTTCATTCTGGAATATACGCTATACAATAAAGACATTTTCTCGTGTTCTTTAAATCCTCCAACTACGCATATAAAGCTGCTATACATTTTAACAGGTTATGGTACCCAGATCGCTAGAGGATTAAAGGAAAGCGTATAAAAGATGAGTTCCGCCGGATTGTACTCAATCGAAAAACTGGATGACTCCAACTATGTATCCTGGTCAGTTCAGATGAAAAGCGTTTTAGTGCATGCAGAGTTGTGGGCAATAACTAGTGGAAAGCAAATAAAAGGTGAAGATGTATCTGCCGAAGAGGCAGCGGCGTTCGACGTTAAGGACGAAAAAGCGTTGGCGAGCATTATGTTATGTATTAAACCATCACAGGTGAACCATGTGAAGCAATGTCAAACAGCAGCTTTGGCTTGGAGTAAGCTTAAGCAGATTCATCAGCCGGGCGGCCCTGCTCGGAAAGTGACGCTATTTCGACAATTGTTGTCTCTCAGATTGTCTGAGGGTGAGAAGGTTCAAAATCACATCAATGAGTTTTGCGATATCATCGAACGGTTGGCGGAGATAAATGTTGTTTTACCAGATGAAATGGCAGTTATAATTTTGTTAGCAAGTTTGCCAAAATCTTACGAGAATTTCGTAGTAGCAATCGAATCTCGAGACAGTTTGCCGATGTTAACTTCCCTTAAAGTAAAGGTACTCGAAGAGGGTGCTAGGAGAATTGGTGATGAAATGGGTTTTTCTGATTCACAACAAGCGTTGGTGGCACGAACAAGAGTGCAGAATGGTAATAAGAACAACCCTAAAAGTTCAGAAGAGCAGAAAAAAGGTAAATAATTCGGCAAAGAAGCGTAATGGTAAATGTTTTAATTGTGGTAAACATGGCCATTATGCTGCACAATGCAGAGGATCTAAAACGGAGCGAAATGATAAATCTTTCAATATTCTTGCTTCAATATCTTCTTATGAGCTAAGTCGTGATGAATGGTGCATCGATAGTGGCGCAACTGCACATCTATGTTGTGATCGTTCTGCATTTGATACATATAAGGAACGTAAGGAGAGAATTGAACTAGCCGGAAATAAATACATACAAGCGGATGGAATTGGTGAAGTTTGTGTGCAAAGTGGAGAATTCCGAGTGAAACTAAGAGATGTTTACATGTGCCAGATTTGAAATGTAATTTTGTGTCAGTAAGCAAAGCTTGTGAGAAAGGGTTATCAGTGACTTTCAAAAATAATCAATCTGTTATAAGAGACAGAGAAGGAGAAATATTAATTAAAGGTAATCGTAAAGGTGGTTTATTTGTATTTAAATGTGAAGCAAACACGTGTTTTAACATAAATAACGAAGAAACTGAAGTAAAAATATGGCATAATCGCTTTGGACATTTAAATTTTGATAGTTTAACTGAAATGTTTAACAAAGAACTTGTTCACGGACTTAAAATGAAAAAAAATGTTGAGTAATCAAGACTGTGTTACATGCGCAAAGTGTAAGATATGTGTTAAATCATTTCCTCGAGCTTCTAAAAATCGGGCTAAAGACTTATTAGAAGTTATACATTCGGATGTATGTGGGCCAATGAACAAAAATTCCATTGGCGGGTCCCGATACTTTGTGTCATTTATTGACGATAAGTCAAGATACGTTTCTGTATATTTTTTGAAATCGAAGAATGAAGTGTTTGAAGCATTTAAATCGTTTAAGCAAATGGCAGAAAAACAAACAGACAGAAAAATAAAAGTTTTAAGAAGCGATAATGGCGGTGAATATATGAGTAAAGAGTTTCAAAACTTTTTGGCAGAAAAGGGTATTCATCGGCAATTGACGGTTCCATATACACCCCAACAAAATGGTGTGGCAGAACGTGCTAATCGTACACTGGTCGAGATGGCACGATGCATGTTAGTGCACAGTAAGTTGGACGAAAGTTTTTGGGCGGAAGCATTGGCAACAGCAGTTTATTTACGAAATATGGCGGCAACAAAAACGTTAGTCAACAAAACTCCGTACGAAGAGTACACAGGCAATAAACCAACAGCTAAACATCTAAAAACATTTGGTTCGTTAGCAATTACGCTTGATAAGACGCAATCGAAAAAGTTTCAGCCAAAAGGAAGGGAGTTAATAATGGTTGGTTATTCCAACACCTCCAAGGCGTATCGTTTGATGGATCCAGTTACACATAAAGTTATCATAAGTAGAGACGTAGTTTTTATGGAGAACACATTCTTTGGAAGTGAAAAATCGGTGGATATGATGTCATTTGATTTAAGTGTTAACGAGTGTAGCACGGGAGTCGATTTATGTGAACGGTCTGAAAGCGAACCTAACAACGATGACAATGGTCTTATAGAGCAAGTGCGTTATGGTCCAGGTAGACCAAAAATAATTCGGTCCGGAAGTCGGGGTCGTCCGCGTAAGGAACGACACCTGCTAAATTTTATAGAAACAGTTCCGCAGTCTGTAGAAGAGGCTTTAAGTGGTGCACATGCCGAACAGTGGAGAGCTTCTATGCAGGAGGAGTATGATGCACTTATGAAGAAGCATACGTGGTCGCTGGTGGAATTACCTCGTGGTGAAAAGGTCGTCAGTTGTAAATGGGTTTTTGTTATTAAGAGAAATGCAGATGGTAGTATACAACGTTTGAAAAGTCGTCTTGTAGCAAAAGGTTGTAGTCAGCGGTTTGGTGTAAATTTTACTGAAACGTTTTCACCAGTGGTGAGATATGCGACGGTGCGTTTAGTTTTGGCGTTGGCGTGTGAGTACGACTTACATTTGCATCAAATGGATGTATCATCAGCATATTTGAATAGCGATTTGCACGAAGTTGTTTATATGCATCAACCTGAAGGATTTGTTAGCAAAGAATTTCCTCATCATGTTTTGAAATTAAATAAGGCGCTCTATGGGTTAAAGCAGAGTGGACGCGAGTGGAATACAAGGTTGGATGCAGTTCTTAAGTCTTTTGGATACAAACCGTGTGTAAGCGAGCCTTGCGTTTATACAAGGCATAAGGATGAGAACTATAACATTATTGCAGTATACGTGGATGACTTAATTATAGGTGGCACGAAGTTAGAAGAGGTCAAAAGAATAAAGGCTAAAATAGCAAATGAATTTGATGTTGTTGACACAGGCCCTTTAAAATATTACCTTGGAATGGAAATTCAGCGTGAAGGGGAAACTGGTGCAATAACTCTTTGTCAAAGGAAATACATCGCAGATTTATTGAGTCAACAAGGAATGTCCGATTGTAAAGCAGTATGTACGCCACTAAGTGCAGGGTTTCAAGTCAGTTGTACTGACAACAAATGTAGACGTGTGAATCAAAGTGAATATCAGTCTTTGATAGGTGCTCTTATGTATCTGGCCATTTCAACGAGACCAGACATTCTTCATTCTGTAAGCAAACTTTCACAAAGAAATACTGATCCGCATTGTGAGCACGAAGCAGGTGCCAAGCATGTTCTTCGATATTTGAAGGGTACAATAGATATGAAGATACATTATCACAAAACGGGTAAACCAATCGAATGTTATGTTGACGCTGATTGGGGAGCCGATGCTAGTGACAGGAGATCATATACAGGAAGTGCATTTTTTGCTGCAGGCGGAGTATTCTCGTGGGAGTCTAAGAAGCAAAGTGTCGTTGCACTTAGTAGTACAGAAGCTGAGTATGTGGCACTTTCAATAGCTGCGAAAGAAGCTGTATACATAAGAAGTCTTTTAAACGAATTAGGATTCGCTGATACTAAACCTACTTTAGTAAATAGTGATAATCAGGGTGCACAATTTTTGGTAAAAAAATCCTGTATATCATGCAAGAAGTAAGCACATAGATTTGAAATATCACTTTGTCAGAGATTTGTATAAAGCAGGTGAAATAGCTTTAAATTATGTTTGTACTGAAGAAATGATATCAGATATTTTGACTAAAAACTTACAAAAGATAAAACATTGCAAATTTAGAAAAGATATGGGATTGTATTAAAATGTTCTTAATGGAAAATGTGTACATATTGAGGAGGAGTGTTAGAAATGTACTTTGTGAAATATTACTTTGTATTAAATATTGTATACACATTTGCTATTGCTGTATGTTAAGAAGTTTGAAACGAATAAATTTTTTCATTCTGGAATATACGCTATACAATAAAGACATTTTCTCGTGTTCTTTAAATCCTCCAACTACGCATATAAAGCTGCTATACATTTTAACACATTAACCACGTGGCTGTTTTTTCCGCCACGGTCGCCATCTAAAGAATTGAAACACGTCAGCTATAAATGACAGCTCAGCCGGGGCTGACTGTCTTTTTATTTCATATTATGAGCTTTACATTGCATTCTATCCTTACTAAATTCAAATATGACATTTATGCCTTTATATTCCATTTAACTTGTTCATGTACTACTTTTTGTCAAATATAACGGGGTGACTACCTATGTATGTGCACTATTTTGCTTTATTGTCTTATTGCTCAACGAGAAATGAAATAAAGCACACATTTGCGTTATTGTCATTTGTGTCTTCTTTCTTGTTGACTGTTCTTTCCCTTTTTTGCATTATGCGGAGTCTCTCTAGCGTATATCGTATTTTTTTCTGTTTTCTATGTCTAATATCTTTGTATTAGCTAGGTCAGATGTGTGACCGCTCGTTAGTATATGTTGTGCTAATGCCGTGTTATTTTTCCTTTTTTCTTATGTCCGCATCGTGTTCTGATAATCGTGTACAGTGATCGTTTTGTTGTCCCTATATAGATATTATTGCACTCTTCGTTTTGGGTACCGTGGCATTTTATTTCGTATTCAATATTGCTTTGTTGTTGCGGTTCAATCGGGCTTTTTGTTCTTGTAAATATCCTTGACAAAGTGCAATTTGACTTATACGCTAGAGTTATGTTTGGTTTGTTTTTCTTTATCATTTGGAAAAGTTTTCCGGCCAATTTGGGGACATATGTGACACTATATAATTGTTTTGTTTCAGTGTTTGCTTCCGCGGAGGTGTTATTGTGCGTATCTCATGTATTTTCCTTACGTTTTCGTCTCTAAACCTTTGGTGACTTATGGTAAGTATTTTCGTAATAAGATTTCTTGCTGCGTTGATTTTGTATTTCAAAGGTTGATCAGATAGGAAGTTTATTATGCGCCCCGATGAAATGGGTTTGGAGTACCAGTTAAGTAATATTTTCTCCTTTTCTCTGCGTATATGAACGTCTAAGAAGGGTATGCTGATGTTTCGCTCTGTTTCCATTGTAAATTGTAGCTTTTCATGATATTTGTTTAGGGTCTGTAAAAATATTTTTACATCTTTTCGTTTAAAAATTGCAAAGACATCGTCCACATACTTCACTATCAATTTGATATTTATATTATGCAGCTCCTTTAGTTCTGTTAAAGTGTTATCCAGCAGGTCATCCATAATTATGTCTGCAATTGTAGGGTAGGCATTCCGAATGTTTGTGTGTAGATATGGTTTTCATACATAAAATAGTTATTGTCTTTTAAACAGAATACCAGAATGTTGTGGAAGGCGTTTCTTGTCATGTTAATTTTCTGCTGTATTTTGTCAAACTTTCTCATAATAAGTTGTACTGCTAAATTTGTTGGTATGTTTGTGAAGAATGACACTACACCAAACGACACTAACAATTCTTCCTAGTTTATGCATATGTTTTGCGGTCTGTCTTCCAATCTGAATTCATATTTAACCGACTTCCAAAAAGGAAGAGGTTATCAGTTCGTGGGAATATATATATTTTTTTATGTCTGTTTCCGCATAACTTTGAACAACGTCAACCGATTTCGATAATTCTTTTTGCATCGGAAAGCTAGTCTAGTCTGGTTTAGATCCGACCATTGGATCATGAAATATATATATATATATATAT
>NW_023467610.1:0-6482 GCF_013731165.1 Rhagoletis pomonella
AAAAAAACTTTAAAAGTACTGAAATTCTATAATACCTTGAACAAAATTTTTGAATGTTTGTCTGACGCCCCCATGCATGATCATGCGATCTTGCATCTACCTAGAAATCAGTTCATAAATATTACCACGATTTGTAAAAGTGGCAAATTAACAAAGAAAGATCACCGAGGTACATTAATTGCTTCATTTGAAAGATATTCAAGAGATCACACGACTCATTTTGCCAATCGTAAAGCTCATGACACCGAAATGGATTGGAATTCTATATGGTATCACAGCGTTACTATTATTGGCCTATGAATGAAGAGGATACTGCGTCTTAATGTTTTGACCTTAAACCAAAAAATTTTGACTTTTCAGACTATTTTTGCTTTTGAACGCTCTTTTGAGTGGTCCCAAAAGTACCCGGCCTCACCTAGAGATGGCGGTAGTTGTTTGAAAAAGATCACTGTGTTAAAAAGTACACAATCTATAACGCATATGTTTCAAGTTTGAATACGCCACGTTGTTTAGTATATGCTTGGCAGCCGTCAATATTGAACGTTTTCAGTGAATTTGTGAAAACGGAGAAAATTGGTCATCATTATGTGATACAATACTTTTATTTGAAAGGCCTCAGCCCATCCAATATAAAAGCTGAAATAGATTATACTTTGGGCGGGTCTGCTCCTTCGTTTACAGCGGTAAAATATTGGATATCAGAGCCACGAGCTGTCAAGACGAACAAATGAGGTGACGACTTCAGAAATGATGAAGAAAATCCACAAAGCGGTAATGGATGATCGTCGACTGAAAGTGCGTTAGCTATCAGATATAGTAGGCATTTCGAAAAGTACGGTACATCGCATATTATCTGAAGATTTGGAAATGAGAAAGCTGTGTCCAAGATGGGTGCCGCATTTGCTCACACTCGACCAAAAACAGTGTCGTGAAGAGTTTTCAATTGAGTATTTAGCGAATTAATGTTTGAGTTGCTACCTCATGCACCCTATTCGCCAGATTTAGCCCCCTCGGACTATTTTCTGTTCCCCAATTTCAAAAAATGGCTCCGTGGTCAAAGATTTTCTAACAATGAAGAAATTATGTCGGCAGTTAATGGCTATTTTGAGGAGCAAGACAGATCTCATTATAAAAAGGGTATCGAACTTATTGAGCATCGCTGGGAAAAGTGTATAGAGCTGGAAGGAGATTATGCTGAAAAATAAATATATTTTTTCCAAAATTTTTGTGTTTTCTTTTTTAGGTCGGGTACTTCTGGGACCAGGCCCGTATTACGCGCCGCGGCTTAAGCGGGCATTGGCTAGTCAAGGATAAAATTGCTTCTGCAAGTCAAAACGTAATTTGTCCGAATCAGCACGGTTTCGTTAAGGGGAGATCCACGATATTTAATCTTGCTATCTTTACGGATGACTGCATTAGAAACTTCGAGGCTGGGTATCAAATTGATACAGTATATACTGATTTTGCCAGGGCATTCGATAGGGTGTCCCATAAAATCCTAATTAGTAAATTGGCATACATGGGTTTTCACTCCGTCTTCCTCGAATGGATCAGATCTTATCTATCGGAGAGGTACTGTAGGGTGCAAATCGAAGACACAACACCGCGTTCTTTTCACGCAAGTTCTTTTATTTATAATCTTTATCAATGACATAACCTTGTGTTTCTTGTTCTCCAAACTTCTTCTATACGCTGACGATCTCGAAGTTTATTCGGTTGCAACGCGACCCAGGAATTCTGATTCTCTTCAATCTGATCTAGATAGAGCTAACTCTTGGTGTGAAAGAACTCAACTCTTCTCAAATACTCAAAAACTGTGCTCATATGGTTTATTCTAGAAAGTCGAATACAGTAAGCCCATCTTATACGATAGCAGGTACTAAACGGAACTTTGTAGATCAAGTCAAAGAACTTGGGGTTTATTTTGACTCAAAACTCACGTATAATACTCATATAAACTTCATTGTTGCAAATTCTTATTCGACGTGGGCTTTTTTGCGTCGTAACAGTTCTGATTTTTCTGACCCGTACACTCTTAAAAAAGTTTATATTGCTTTTGTCAGGTCCCGTCCTGAATATGCCGCAATTATTTGGCGACCTTTTTATACGACGTATATAAACAGGATTGAACCTTTCCAAAAGATTTTTAGGAAGTCTGCGCTAAGGTTTCTCAACTTTACGGAGCCAATGCCTTCCTATAAGTCACGTTGCTTACTTTTAAATCTTGGTTTGTTTGAAGATAGGAGAAAGTGCCTATCCTGCTCGTTTATCATGCATGTTATAACTTATATTGTCGATTGCTCAGAAATTCTTCTCAGAATACCGCTCAATATTCCCATAAGAAATTTGCGGCATTCGGACTTATTTTACGCCTAGGCGAGCCCTCAGAGAAATCAATCAAATAAACTAAATGGTGGAAATAGATCTATCACTTCCTGGAGTCGTTTTAAAAAACATAGTTACGAATTACTTTAATTCATTAATTAGTTGATCACCAAATTAAATTGAAGTTGTATTTTTAAGCTTAGTCAGTAAGAAACTATGTATTCATTGACTGAAATAGAAGTAAATAATTAAACAAGTAAGAAAGTCGAAGTTCGGGCGGAGCCGAACATTAAATACCCGGCGCAAGTATTAAGTATAAGTTTTCCACCTTTCCGAAAGCTGCCGCTACATGATAAGCCGGGGTGTATAAATTTTAAGTAAATTAGCGTCCTTAAATTTCGAAATATTGAAATTTCAAACATTTCTAAAATTTACCGTTATATGAAAAGCAGCCGTAATTTTAGTCAGATTTCAACAATTTTCAACGGTTTGCTTTTATGCAAGTACAATAACCGTACCGAGTTTGGTACAAATTGGTAGAACGGTTACCGAGATACATATATGTGATCATAAGTGGGCGGTGCTACGCCCATTTTCCAAAATTTTATCACAAACGTATTTCTTGGTTAAGAGTTGTTGCAAGCATAAATTTTGAATAAATTAGCTTTGATATTTACTGATTTATCGAAGATTTTGTATTTCTCTAAATTACCATTATATGGGATGTGGGCGTGGTTATTGTCCGATTTTAAAAATGTTCGGCCATTTGGTATGTTGTGCGAAGGCCAACAACTGTGCCAAGTTTGGAAGAAATTACCAAGACATACACATTACCAAGATATACACATGAAACCATAAGTGGGCGTGGCTACGCCCATTTGCCAAAATGTTATAATATTCTTTTTTTTCGTCTAAAACTCATTGTTAATATCAATTTTGAGTGAATTATCTTTAGTAGTTACTAAAATATCGCAGTTTTCGTATTTCTGAAAATTAAAGCAAAGTACAAACGTGCTGACTTTTCCTTATCTTTGAATGTGTAAATAATTCTTCTGAAGGTATATTTGTGAGCGAAATCTTAAATGGTTGTAGGGATTTCAAAAAAGTTTTGTGTGTGTGATAGAGTGGGTCTCTGGATAGTTTAGTTTCACAATTTAAGCCGCCAGTTGGCGTTGGAGTTGAGTTATTACTAAGAATCTTTTTTTATGATCCGATTTGACGAATATTCGAAAGATGTATTGGAAACGGTAAAGGCATTCCAATTGCAAAAAAGAGCTGTGACGTGATGCTGAGGTCGAGTTAGTACTAAAAATCGACAAGTGAAGTGAAGGTGCCGTGAATGTCAGACTAAATCGACCTGTTTCACCATTGAGTATATCGAACTCTCGTGTATTACGATTGGCCCAATAGATGTGATTTGGCAATATTATTGTGTGTTAAAGCTTCATTCGGACATACCAGGGTTGAGTTGTGCAGTGGTACATCTCAAACCACCACCTGTCGAAATACCATAAAAGCCAGTTTCATAAAAGCAATTTAATGAAAACTAATTTTTATACCTTTCATGAGCATGAAATGGTATTATAACTTTGGTCCGATGTTTGTAAGTACCAGAACAAAAAGAGATAGACCCCGTAAAATGTATACTTATATGATCAGAACGTCGAGCTGAGTTGATTTAACCATGTCCGTCTGTCCGTCTGTCCGTCTGTCCGTCTGTCTGTCTGTTTGTATGCAATCTAGTCTCTCAGTTTTCGAGATATCCGTATAAAATTTGGTATGTGGTTGTATTTTAAAATGTATTAATCATTTGTCGGAACCGGAAGAATCGGACCACTATAACATATAGCTCCCATACAACTGATTGTTCAGATATGAGATTTTTCGTTATAACTTCTCCATTTATGCAGCTACGAACATGAAATTTTGCAGTACTTGCCCCCATTATGAACAGAATACTTACAGTGAAAATTAGAAAGATCGGGTCACTATAACCTATAGCTCCCATACAACTGATTGTTCAAATATAAAATTTTGCGTTATGACTCCTCCATTTATATCGCTAGGAACATGAAATTCCGCACTGTTTTCAATAATTATCAACAGAAAACTTACAGTGAAAATTAAAAAGATCGGGTAACTATAACCTATAGCTCCCATACAACTGATTGTTCAGATATGAGATTTTTCGTTATAATTCATCCCATTCAAGATCGGGTCACTATAACCTGCAGACCCCATACAACTGATTGTTCAGATATGAGGTCTTTTATCATAACTCCTCCATTTATGCAGCTAGGAACATGAAATTTCGCACCACTTTCACTCATTATTTACAGAATACTTACAGTGAATATAACAAGGATCGGATGACTACAACATATATCTTCCATACATCTGATTGTTCAGATATGGGATTTTACGGTAAAACTCCTTTATTTGAACAGCTAAAACCGATAAATTTCGTAAGATATTTTATAAATAATAATACAAAGTCTACTGAGAAAATCATCAAAATCTATGCTGTATAAGCACTGATTGTTCAGATACCAGTTTTTGCCATATATCTCCTTTATGTAGGAAACTAAACCCAATAAATTGTGTTACATACCGATCACATAGCGGTGAAAATCACTTAGATTGGTGTCATATAAAGTATATCTTCCATACCTCTGATTGTTTAGATGCGATTTTTTATATAAGTATGTAACTCCTCTATCGATGTATGCAGATGTATTCAAAAGCAGTAATCTGTCAAAGTAAAATTTGCAGATGTTCATGAAAGGTATGAAGCCTTCGGCATAGCCGAAGACAGCGCTGCTCTTACTTGTTTTAATTGAATTTAATATAGAACCTAACAGAAAAAAATTACTTTTCACTTAAATTGCTTTCGTGAAACTTGCTTTTAAGGTATTTCATATCAATCTATGTATGTAGATTGTAATTTTGTTGAACAAGGATACGCATCCATTTTGAAATTGCCACCAACTATAAGATAAAGTTTCTAGGGAAAATTCACTATAGATTGTTGCCGCCAGGGAACTTCTTCATGGACATAACACTTTCGTTAGTTGATTTAAGGCGGCAAACGACCACCAAACCATAATCTTAGCCGATGAATGTGCCAATGGAAATGGTAAACGTGGACTGTTGGAGAAAATGTTGGACCAAAATGATTAAATTAAAAATCTAATTTTGGGCGGGACGAAGTTCGCCGGGTCTGCTAGTTTTTTTTATAAAAAAACAACTGATTTTAGGGAAATTAAATCAAAAAACGCACACACAAAACTCAGGCATTTGAAATCATGATAGATTTCATGGAGAATCATTCTCAGCTGGTAAAAGGCATTTTAAAAAACGCGCACACGGGAACAGCGCCAGTAACTTTTTGTAGAAAATTTTGGTGGAATACTTAAACGCTGCTGGCCCTCCAATACGCGATGTTGCTGGATGGAAAAAGGTAGAAAGTACTTTTTTCCCAAAATAAAACGATTAAAGTATTTATCTAATATTTAAAGGTGTGGGCAGATTACAAAAACCATTTAAAGTCCAAGCTACGAAAAAACAAATATAGTTTAGCCGACACGAGTGGTGGGCCCTCAAAATATTGCTCGCTAAACCTATTGGAAGCACAAGTTTAGAGATTAATGGCGATGGGGGAGGCAGTTGGAGAAAACATTGTAGATTGTGATGATGTGATGGAAACATGCTTGGAGAGCAATGAAAATGCTTCATCCCATCAGCAGACTCCAGAAAAAAAAAAACACGGCGGGTAAGTAACTTTTCCGCGTAGTACACATTTTGATACATGACAAAGAGAAAATATATACATATTAGGGATCAAACGATACCAATAAAGTATCGATACTTTTACTCGCTGCAAGTATCGCTAGAAAGTATCGGTACTCGAGTAAGTATCGGATTGGAAGCATCGATTCTTACTCGGTATCGAATATTTGTATACATTTTTTATTTTTTATTGTACCAAATTATGTAAATATGAATGTATTATGCGATGTAGAGAACAAAGGTGGCGCTGTCAGTGGAACCGCTACTTTAATTTTGCCGATTTTAACAATTCAAATAAGAGTAAACAGTTTCTTGAAATGTAAAAAAACTTTAAAAGTACTGAAATTCTATAATACCTTGAACAAAAT
>NW_023467611.1:0-6482 GCF_013731165.1 Rhagoletis pomonella
GCTCGCTCGGTCGGGTTCTCGTGGGGGGCGTATGCTGCGGTGAATTTGTTCTATGCGTTGATCGCCGAGGAATGCTGCTAGCGCTTTGCCTACGAATTGTTTGCCGTTGTCGCTGAGAAAGGCGGCGGGGCAGCCGAACCTGTAGATGACTCTCTCCTGGAGTGCTTTGATGACGTTTGCACTGGTTGCTTGGCGTACACGGACTAGTTCAACCCATTTGGAGAACTTGTCGACAAGGATGAGGAGGGGTCATGTGTTTCCTTGTTTGGAGCGCGACAGCGGTCCGACGAAGTCGGCCGTGACAATCTCCCATGGCCGTGAGCACTGCATGGTGGCCATCAATCCTGCTGGGCGTCTTTGTTCCACCTTATACTCGGCGCAGGGTAGGCATCTTCGCACGTGCTTGAGTACGTCGCGGTACATCCCCGGCCAGTAGTAGTTCTGCTGCGCTCGTTTGAGAGTTTTCTTGACACCTAGATGGCCGGCCGCCGCGGCGTCATGCACTTCTTGCAGGATGTCTGGTCTACGACTGGTGGGGATGCAGAGCTTCCATTGAGGTGCGCGGGAGAGCTTGTTGCGCGGCGTGATGTGGCGGAACAGTCTATTGTCGATGACTTGGTAGTCCGAGTTGCGACTGGGTTGTTGCTGTACCACCTTCAGTTTCCTCTCGTACCAATCGCTGGTGCTGGTTTCCACGGTGTGGAGCGTGTCTGGTATGTCATCGGTAGTTGTTAGTGGACATCGCGAGAGTGCGTCCGATGCTATGTTCAGTGCTCCCTTACGGTATTCGATTTCAAAATTATACTGCTGGAGTTCGAGCGCCCATCTTGCCAGTCGTCCGGATGGGTTCTGCAGCGAGTCTAGCCACTTCAGCGAGTGGTGGTCGGTGATTACGGTGAAGTGGTATCCTTCCAGGTACGGTCTCATCTTGCGTATCCCCCATAGCACAGCGGGGCACTCTTGTTCAGTGGCCGAGTAACGCTTCTCCAGGTCGTTTAGGCTTCGGCTGGCGTACGCCACGACTCTCTCGTGGTCGGAGTGGCGTTGAAACAGGACCACTCCGAGCCCTTCTCCGCTGGCGTCGGTTTGGAGGAAGAAGGGGCGGTAGAAATCGGGGCAGCAGAGTACTGGCGCGCTCGTGAGCTTCTCTTTTAATGTCAGGAATGCATTTGATTGTGGTGTGCCCCATATCCAAGCCTGGCCTTTCTTCAGCAGTTGGTTGAGTGGTGCTGAAGGAGTGGAAAAATCGGCGACGAAGCGGCGGTACCATGATGCAAGACCAAGGAATCGACGAAGCTCTCGGATGTTCTGAGGCGCTGGCATTTCTCGTACGGCGGATATTTTTGCAGCATCAGTGTGTATGCCCTCGGAGCTAACGATGTGGCCGAGGTAGTGGAGCTTCTGTTGCACAAAGCTACATTTGTCGAAGTTCACCTGCATCCTCTTTCTCTGGTGTCGTTCGAACACTTCTCGTAGGTTGCCCATGTGCTCGTCGAATGTGTCTCCTAGGACGATGATGTCTAGATACGCGAATACCTTCGGCTGGAGTTCCGGGCCGAGAATCGCGTCGAGAGCGCGCTGGAGCGGAGTGTTATCCGAACGGCATGACTTTCCACTGGAACAGCCCCCTCCCTGGGACGGTGAAGGCGGTATATGGCCGTGATCCTTTGGCTAGGGGTATCTGCCAGTAGCCGTTTTTCAAATCAATGGTGGATATGTACTTCGCTTCTCTGAGTTGGTCGAAGATTGCTCCAATCTGGAGCAGTGGGTGTGCGTCTGGTTCGCTGGCGGCGTTGAGTTGGCGGTAGTCTATGCACATCCTCCAGCTTCCTTGCTTCTTACGAACTAGGACAATCGGTGAGCTGTACGCGCTCTTTGATGGTTCGATCCGCTTAGCTGCCAGCAGCTCATCGACTTCAGCATTGATCACTTGTTGCATAGCCGGGTTACGGGGGTAGTAGCGCTGCTTCAGCGGCCGGTTGTGTTTGAGAGTGATCACATTCTCGGCTGCAGTACTGGGTCCGGTGATTCCGCTGAAGGTCTTCTTGTGGTGTGTCAGGAATTCGGCCAGCTGGTTATTCTGCTCCTTGCTCAGGTGTTCTCTCTCGGTCAGAGCACACAGCTGGGAGGGTGAATCTGTTGTTCGCGGGATGGCTGCGGGCAGTGATTGTCCATCTAGCGTGAGGACAACTCCTCTGTCTCTGAGGAAGTCCATCCCCAGGATCATGTGTTCTGCGAGATTTGGGAGTGCCGAAGCAAGTGTTGTTGTCGCTCGCTCGTTAAACATTATTCTTACCGGATAAGTGTACAAGCTGGAGACGCATGTTTGATCGGCCAGTTGTACGTTTCGGTGAGTAGGTTGATGCTGGATTTTCCTCTCTTCTAGTTGTTGACGTATGGACTCGTCGATGTAGGAGAGGACGTTATCTCGGCCGCACCTAGAGCAGAACAGTCTTTTCGTCCTTCGGCATCGGAAGCGGAGGTGCCCGCGTCCTTTGCACCGCCAGCAGGATTCCTCGCTGTTGTACCTCTCTTCTAGGGGAGCTAGGCTGTGTGCTGCCTGCCTGCCATTCCTGGCCTCCTCGCCCTTCAGAAGCTCAAATTCGTCAGTGAGATCCATCAGCTCTTCGATCGTCTTGAACTCTCCCTGCTTGGCAAAAAGGCGGTATTCCACGCGCAAGCCATCGTAGGTGGAGGTCGTCCAGTGGGATGCGGTAGCACTCGGCTAGTTCTTCGATTCTCTCCAGAAAGTCGTGTAGCGCGTCGCCTCCTGTAAAGTGTACGTCCCATCGACGGACAGTATTCATCAGCTCGGCGTCGCTGATCTCATTACGCTTTGATGCTGTACGCTTCATTTCTCCTGGCTGTGGACTACAGTTGTCGTGGCAGCTTTACTGGCCTGTCCTCTTCTGCTTTGACCTCTTCTTCTAGGTCTCTCAGTAAATCCTCTGTTGACTTGCGGTTGCGCTCTGCTTTTACATATGCGCTAAGCGCGTTGCGCAGGTCAGCGACTGTGTATCCCTCTACGAAAATTCGGTGTCGCTTGCACTCTTCTATCAATTTCTCCTTCTTTAGCAAGTATATCCAGCTGAGGGAGTCGACGTTCAGCCAACCAATAGGTTTTGCTCTCGCTGGCGCGTGTGTCATCTGTTAGTTGTGGTGTGTTCGGCGAGCCCGCTTCCGCAGTGTTGGTGCTTGTAAAATTTTTTGCACATGCGCCTGCAGAGCTGGGTCCCTGCTCGGGGCGCCATTTAAGAGGTGGGCTTTGTCAAAGGTTGAGGTGAACTCAGCCGAGCCAGAGTCCAGCGGAGGTCCCACTAACCCCCACCAAATAAAACACACTATTATCGTGTATTTACTTCGAACACACAGACACACACACGGCGCTACGACTAGAATGCTTAGCAACCTTGGGTCCAAAGAGAGAGAGAGCGAGAGGGAGAGATGACGTTCGTTGTGATCGTGCGGTCGGGTCGGAGCGGATGACGTCGAGAGCGCTAGCAGCACGGCGGATGACTCTCAGGAGCGGCGCAGCAACGGTGAGGGCGGTAGCAGCGCGGCGGGTGACTCTTAGCAACGGTTGAGCCACGGTGGGAGCGCTAGCAGCGCGACGGGTGACTCTTGGCAACAGCGGGGCAACGGTTGAGCAACGGTGAGAGCGCTAGCAACACGGCGGGTGAATCTTGGCAACAGTTGAGCCACGGTGGGAGCGCTAGCCGCGCGGCGGGTGACTCTTGGCAACAGCGGGGCAACGGTGAGAGCGCTAGCAGCACGGCGGGTGACTCTTGGCAACAGCGGGGCGACGGGTGATTCTCAACAACTGTTGAGCAACGAGGGCGTCCCGACGGGTGATATTCGGCAGCGGGTGACTTCTAACAGCAACGGGTTGTTCGTACTGGCACTCGGCAACCGGTGGAGCGAAGCGACCTAGCAAGACTCAGGCACTGCCGCTCCCATAATCGCACTCTACACGAGTATGGGCTGGAACGGGGCGGCGGTTATGGTTATGCCGAGCTTGGCTTGGCTGGCCGACAAGACATTAGTGCGCAAGCACACCACCCGCTCATCGACCAGTCAAGTCAGCTACCCACCAAGCAAGACTGACTTGACTGCGCACTTGTTAAGTCTTTTATACCTGTTGCGCTGGATGCTTGTTGAGAATTCGTCGTGTGCCGTCCCGATTTGTGCAGTGTAGTGAGCGAAGTGGTTGGTGAGTTATTCGGGCATGCAGCAGGGCTGCTAGCAGTGATATTGTGTATATGTACATTGTAATGTAATATGTCTGTACAGTGGTATTTACATGTACGGTGGAGTATGTATGTATAATGTTGTACGTATGTGCGGTGCGGTATGTATGTACAATATTGTATGTATATGCGATGCTGTATGTTATTGTATCGTAGCTATTGTATCGAATGCTACGTTACAACTTAACATTTTTTGCCTGATACTTTGACGCTTTGAAGTTCCTTCGTGGGCAGATCTTGGGGCGTAGAGGGATCGTTGCTGCATAAAAATTTTTATACACGTCTAAAGCTATACGAACCGTGTGCAGACTGCCTAAAGCTATATGACCTGTGTGCTGACTGCGTAAGGGAAATCATTTCTGATAGCACCTTGGAAACGGTGCTCCTTCCCAAAGCGATGTTGGTCCATTCGCGTTGCTCCCAGTTTCAATACTGCGGGTATAGAACTTTCTTTGTACATAAGGCTGCAAGTCACCCAAATCTTGATGAACGCTGGTTTTTTATCACATTGAGTGCAAGAAAGTTGTTAAATATAAAATGATAGTTTGAAATGGGAAAAAGAAACCAGGTTTTTGCATACTACTTACTCATAGTCCGCTAATTCGCTAATTCCATGGGATTGCTGCGGTTGTGCAAAATTTTTCGCCATTATACCATACAAAAAATCTCGCTAGACTCCTTAAACACCACTTTTATTTGGAGTTTATGCAAATGCAACCCTTTTTTATCGAATTTGGTCTGTGTCTTTAATAATTCAAACCTGCAACCAACTTACCGACAGTAAGGCAGTCTGCACACGGGTCGTATAGCTTTAGACGCGTATTAGACGCACATACGAAAGTTGTACGCTTTGATGCCGCACACGTGCATTTAAATGGAGGGCTGCATATGAGTCGTGAGCTTCACGAATTCGTCAAAGCATGCTAGTACGCTTGGCGTACTGCAGTGTTGGTAGCTAGGCGCACGTACGCTTAGAAAAGAGAAAGAAGTTTGTTTACAATTTTCGGTGTGCGTGCATGCATTTCATAAAAAAAAACGATAAAACAAAAAAATTCGTGCAAATAATAGAAAAATAACTAAAAATTAAGTAGAGAAATAATAATTCTTCATCACTTAACATTATTTGCCTGATACCTTGACGCTTTGAAGTTGCTTCGTGTGCCGAGCTTGAGCCGTAGAGGAATCATTTCTGCATACAAAATTTTAAACGCGACTAAAGCTATACGAACCGTGTGCAGACTGCCTTCGTCTGTTCCCGTACTGCAGAATTTAATCAGAAATAGTCCGAGGCCGTTCCGTGCACATAAGTGTAGAATATCAACAATCTAGCTGCAAAAACAAAATATTTAGCTCGACAGAACTTTTTGTGCTGATTTCAACCCTACCAAAATTATTTGGCGGAAGTAAAATATAAAGAAGATATCAGTGGTTAAAATCAAATTTTTAGATTTTTTTAATATTAATATCTTATGAACAACATAACCTATTAAAAAACTTATGACGTCAAAATAAAGGTAATTTGTGTTTCATTTATGTGTATAATTTATATGCTTTTTATATTTTTAGTGGGGAATTACTGAAAAGCACAAAAAAAATATAAAAATATTTTTTTACATGGCGTTTATTTAGAATTAGTTTTAAAACTGGTTATAGTGGCATAAAAGGTATTTAAATTATATTGACATTATCATCAATAATTTTTTAATCGGTTAAGTAGTTTCCGAGATATTAAACACATAAGAAATGGAAAAGTTGAACTTTAACTTCTTTTATTGGCTTTGGTTTTTATGTATTTCCACCGAATAACTTTGGTGTGCTGAAAAAGTTCTATCGCTCCTCATTTCTTGTTTTTCTTAATCTAAACGGTTGGTATTTTAGACTTACCGCCCTATTCCCACAACACTGACAAAATTCATCATATGACTATTGTCACAATTACTGCGCCTAAAACAGAATATAAACATTGTTTCGCCGTTGTCACTTACTCAGTAGGTCATAACAATAAAACTGACAATTGTCATACAACAGCTTAAAATAAATTTGCGGCATAGTATTAGGCGCAGTAGTAAAGGCCGCTGAGTTTTGTCAGTGGTGTGGGAATAGTCTGGTTAGGGCCGGTTACTCAATGTCTGGTTAACACTAATCTGAGGTTAAACACCGTTATCGACGTTTTCGACTCCATGCATACAACAGGGAGTCGGTAACGTCGATAACTATGTTTAACCGGAGATTAGT
>NW_023467612.1:0-6481 GCF_013731165.1 Rhagoletis pomonella
AGGTAAATAGAACAAAGGGGAAACAAATGTTTATTTTGTTGCGGCCAATACGCGACAACCCCACCCCTTCCTCCTTAAAAAGAAAGCTTGCCTTCTTTTGTGAAATACCTATCTCCTAACTGTCCCTATATGGTCTTAACTCCTTCACGTTTCATGTCCCTTTATCTTTGCCTGACTCGTCTACCAGGACATAAGTCCATGGCGACACCTTCGTCTTCACTATAAAAGGTTCTATATATTTCGGCGCCAACTTCGCCGCGTAGTAATTTGCTGCATCAGATAATACAAAATTTTTCCTCCAAACTAACTCTCCTGGCATATATTGCACATCTCTTCTCCTAAGGTTATAATTTCTCGCTAACTTGGCACTGGCCTCCTCTAATCTCACTCTAACGCTAGACCCAATCTCTTCGAGTCTCTTTGCTCTTTCTTCACAATTAATTCTCTCCTGCTCTCCTAATGACTCGATATATCTCCTACTGCCTTCCAACGCCATTTCCCTACCAAAATTTACAAAGTACGGCGTGGCTCCTAACACTTCATGCTGCGCTGTTCTAATACAGCACGCTACCTTTGCTAATTGCTGGTCCCAACTCCTTTGGTTATCCGCTACGTAAGCCCTAAGTGTTGTCTTAATTATCTGGTTTATCCTTTCGGCCGGATTAGCCTGCGGGTGATAGTAGGCGGTGTACCGGATTTGGGCACCATACGCACCGCAGAGCCCCCGCAGTTCGCGACTCCTGAACTGGGGTCCATTGTCGCAGACCACCGACCGAGGGACACCAAACAAAAGAAACACCTGATCCTCTAAGATTTTACAGACGCCCTTCGCCGTGGCAGTCCGTAAGGGAAACAACAGCGGAAACTTCGAAAAGTAATCCACGACCGTTAAAATATACTGGTAGCCCTGTGTCGACTTCACCATGGGCCCTACTAGATCAACACATATCATTTCCCAAGGCTCGATTGCCTTGGACCTCTCAACAAACCCCCCAGCTGGCTGTGTGTTATCAGGCTTCACCTGTTGACAAATCTTACATTTTCGAACATATTTCGCGATATCCGCCTTCATCTGCGGCCAATAAAAATTTTGTGCAACCCTAGCGAAAGTTTTCCGGATACCCATGTGACCGGCCAACTGGTCATCATGACTTTTACTGAGAATCTCAGCCCTCTCCTCTCGACCAACAACCTTTTTCCCATCCAAAGAATCACCGTAAATAGAGGGGAATTTGGACTTAACGAATTTGTAGAGGCAGCCGCCTTCTACTCTCCACGCTGGGTACGATAAGGGTCTCTTTTCTACAGACCGAATCATCTTCGGCAACCAGGGGTCACTAGTGGAAACTTCAGCAACAGGCACACTACGGGACAACATATCTGGAACCACATGTTCCTTTCCCTTCCGGTGGACAATCTCAAAGTCATACTGCTGGAGCTTCAGCGCCCAACGCGCTAACCTACCACAAGGATCCTTCAAGTTGTTCAGCCAAACCAAAGAATAGTGGTCAGTGACGACAGTAAACCTAGCGCCTTCAACATATGGACGCAATTTCTCGACCGCCCACAAGACCGCTAAACACTCCTCTGTCGTCGAATAATTTTTCTCATTTTTATTCAGGGACCTACTCAAATATGCTATAACCCTCTCACCGTCCTCAAATCTTTGGGTCAAAACTGCTCCTATACCGAAATCAGACGGGTCTGTCTGGATTGTGAAAGGCTTCTCAAAATCTGGACAGCTCAAAACGGGTGCTGTCACCAGGCGCTCCTTCGCCTCCCTAAAGCTCCGTTCACAATCTTCGTTCCACTCGAACTTTCGGTTTTTCTTTGTTAATTCGGTGAGAGGCCTAACTAACTCAGCAAAGTCCTTAATAAATCTTCGGTACCAGGACACTGTACCTATAAATGACCTAACCTGTTTCACATTTTTGGGCCTTTCGATGTTAACCATCGCTTCAACCTTTTCTGGGTCTACGTGTAGACCGTGCTTGTCTACCACGTAGCCTAAATACTTTAACTCTGGCCTACAAAAGTTGCACTTATCCCTATTCAACCTAAGGCCCGCTTTAGTTAACCTATCTAAAACTATCTGCAGAATCTCTAGATGTTTATTGAAGTTATTTGTAACGATAATGATGTCATCAAGGTAAACAAAGACATGGGGCTCTAATTCGGGACCTATAACTGAATCTATGAATCTTTGCCAAGTTGCGGGTGCGTTATGCAACCCGTATGGCATACGATTAAATTGGAAGAGACCTCTTCCTGGTACCGTAAAAGCGGTAAAGGGTCTCGACTGCACCTCCACCGGGATTTGCCAATACGCGGACTTAATGTCCAGACTGGACAGGAACCTGGCGTCCCTCAGCTTATCCAAAGTCGCCGAAACATAAGGATGGGGGTAGCTATCTCTCTCTGTACATTTATTTAAAACCCTATAGTCTACACAAAACCTATAAGACCCATCTTTCTTCCTAATCATGACTACGGGGGACGCCCAAGGACTATGCGACTTTTCAATTACTCCCTTATCGAGCATGTCTTTTAACTCCTCGTCTATACGCGACTGTATGACGGGAGACACCGGGTAATACCTCTGCTTCACAGGTTCGACTCCTGCTTTTACCCTAATCCGATGCTCAACAAGGTGGGTTCGACCTAACCCTTCTGGCATAGCCCTGAACGCCCGGGCAACTAATTCATCTAAAGCACTAGCCTCTCTATTGCCTAACTCGGAGTGATCGACTATCGCCGCCAAACAGTCCTGTCCCGGCCGAGAAAAGCTCCACCTCATTTTCATCAAATCCGGGATAATACCCGCCTTGGTCCAAAAATCGACCCCAAGGATAACGCCCTGAGGCAAGCCAGGAACTATGAGGCACTCAACGAGGACTGACTTGCCCTCTACCTCAATTGGCAGCGAAACCGAACCTAACACCGATACATGGCCTCCATCCGCAAGGGTAACTTTCAAGGGAATATTCGATGAAGACCCCCTAACGCCCAAGATGAGAAAACTTCCCAACCTAACCGACCAATTACCGTTCTCGACGCACCAGAATCCAACAACGCCCTAAAAGTTTAACCAAAAATCCTCACATCCAAATACGGACGCTTATCGAAGCCGTCCGAGACAAGCGAATACGCCAACCGAATATCTGAACCACCGAACCCTACTTTAGCCAGCTGGGAGTTAGCAGGATTACTAACTCGCCCTACAAGACCACCTGACCTGCTGTCCCAGGGGTCTACCTCCCGTTTCCCGACTTATTTTCCGACCTAACATTCGACTTCGAATTCGCCCAACTATTCGACTTCGACTCCCTCCCTAAACGGGTTGTGGTTCCGCCGACCACCTCCACCCGGACTACGCTGGGTACCCTGGGCACCATTCCGCTTGGCTGCACACACCGGGCAGTCCCGCTTCATGGCCCCAGGCCTACCACAGCCGAAGCACTTTATCCCCTTTCTACAATCAGCTGAAACATGACCAAACCGCTTGCAATTAAAGCAACGGGTATTAGGCCCCGCCCTAAACCCTTCGTGGTCCGTTGAATCTGCCACCGCTGCGACCTCCGAGCCCACCGAGGCATAAGCCAAGTCAGGCTCCAACAGACCCTTGGCCTTGTGACTTGGTGGAGGGACAAAAGCTTCAACCGACGACCTAACCGACTCTAATTTTCTACCCAAGGCGACTAGTTCCGCAACCGATCCTGGCGAATCTAGTCCCAGCTGCGTTTGGTAAAAGGGTAGTAGATTTGCCCTAATTATCCCTAGCATCCTACTCTCCGACAGGGGCTCCTGTAGCCGACCGAACATAATTTTCATCGCTGCTACGTAGACTCCGATGGACTAATTCGCTCCCTGAGTCCGCCGCCGTATCCCGTCCATCAGCAAGTCATCGTAGTTGGAGGGCAGAAACTCCAACTTCAACTCCCTAACCAGTTCCTCCCAACTACTTAGCGAGCGCCTAACTGCCCTAAACCATAGAAGTGCCTTCCCCGAAAATAAATCAACCGCGCCTAGGAAAAGTTGAGCAGGGGCCACACCGCGGGCTTCACTCAACTCCTCTACCCTTTCCAGAAAAGCGTGCACCGAAAGACCCGACTTCTCCCCATCGAAACGCAAGTCCCACTTTGAAAGATTCTCCGGCTTCACGCTCCCGACCGGTTCAGCCGACCCGCACGCCCGCTCTTCGGCCACCACGCCTGGTGCCGCTGCCGATCGTACCGCCGAATCTCGTTCTCGGTCACTCATCCGCTCCGGCCCGTCCTCCTCGCCAACTGCCTCCTGCAAGTCAGCCAAGCAAGGCATCAACCTGCTCTTCAAACTCGACTGCTGCGTCAACTCCGCATCGTTGCTGGGTTTCGCGCGCTCTATCCTTGCTAAGCACCACTCTAGCTTAGCCATGGCTTTGGCCCCAGTCGACGGCTTCGCGCCCTTCGCCAACTCGCTCATCAACGACTCGACCTCCTTCAACTTTTGCTCGACCGCGTCCCGATCCTCCTCGAAACTGAAGGTGTAGTCCTGGAAGAGGTCTACCGACCCTCTCCTCTCTAACAACCTTGACGCCCGCAAAGATTTCCGCATATTGTCGACCGACCCTACCGGGAGACCCCGAGCCTCCATCTCATACGACAACTCCTCTTGCGACAACCGATTAATCTCCATGTCGTATGAATCAAGAAAGAACCAAAATGTAACGAAAACCCCAAAATATTTAAAATAAAATCAAAATTCTCCAAAAAATAAAGAAAACCAAAAAATTACGACGACTTAATAGTTTAAAAACACGACCGAAAATCAAAACTCGCGAAAACAAAACTTTTAAAATCGTTTTATGTATAAAAACCAGTTATCGCTTACTACCGACCAGTTCGCGACCACTTGGTACTCTAATGCCTATACCTCAATTTACTGCTGGGTTGTAAGTCGTCCTATACTGGCACAACAAAATGACCCTATCACGCGCGACAACAGTAGAGCCTAACCACACAAAAAACAAAACAAAAATAATACGTACTGCTAAATAAAACGGCACAAGCAAATGGAAAAACAACAACCAATATGTAAAAATAAATATACGTATGTACTATGTAGGTATATGTATATATGTATACAATAGATCCCAAGCAAAACAAAGTGGTGCGGCCAATGTACGTATGTATGTAAATATGTTTACCACTAGGGTGGTCTTTCTTTTAACTTTAGGTATTTCTTAATTTAATTTTTATTAAAATGCAACCAATAGCGTACTTTTTTATCCCATGTGAACAAAAGGCTAAAATCGAAGCAAACGGCTCGCCACCACACAGAATATTAATTTGAAGCTCTTTTTTTTCCAATATTAACTTTAGCTTCGTTTCTTTTTCCGCGCCCTAATCACTTAACACTACACTCTTCTGTTCGTGCTCCAAATCTTCCGCCGACAAACAATCCAAAAACAATGCTCCGTATAGCCCGACAACGCTTGCCCTCCGATACCACCGTATATGTATATGTATGTACGTATTGAGAGGAAAATAAGTTCCTTAGGTATACTCCGACCGTCCGTTACCACGCCGCCCCGAACCGCCAAAGAAAAAGGAAATCCTCTTTGTGTTCCTGCTGCCAAAAAAAAAATTAAAAAGGAAAAAAAGATTAATATTCAAAATACCAAACCAAACTTGATACCACAAATTCAAAATGCGACCCAGCCTAATGTACACTATATTTGAACGCTACTAAACAAAATAGAGAGGCAACAACCAAGCTACACACTTCACAAAATATGTACGTAGATGTGTGGGTATGGGTATACCCTTCTGGCACTGCACTTGTCACTGCAATATATCTTCCACAATTCTCTCACCTGAATTTCGTGTAATCTCACCAACCTTTGACGAAAATCCCACCTCCTTGCTATGCTTATCACCACAGTCTATCTCGCCAAAAAAAAATGGTTCCACTCCTTCAGTGAAAAGGGCCCCACGTTGGGCGCCAATTTGTCACCTTACCTTTTGTTTACAAAAGCCGACCTACCTAATGTCCCAAATAAATGCACTTACCGTGCGCAACAACAACACAAGGGGGCCAAACGAAATAAACAAATGCACGCACAAAAGGGAGATGACAAGGAAAATTCCAAGCAACCGGCTGGCTCAGTGGAGACGGCGGGGTTGCTTGCAAGGGACAATATACCCGCAATCCAAATACCCAACAAACAAAATCTAGCTAGGGACAACAACGACAAAAATACCAAACGGCACCAACTAATATATATATATGTACGTAATAATAGGGTGGGTCGAAAATTTTAGCTAAACAGAAAATTTTTAGACACGAAGATTTAAAAAGACAAAACCTTGTTTTTGGGGCGCACCCGAGGTGAGGTCCAACCAAAAGGTTACGAACCCACTCGCACTACCGCCCGTGCTGCCGGGGATATCTTTAACCCGCCTGTATGACTGGGCTCAGGGTGCAGGATGCTAAACAGGAT
>NW_023467613.1:0-6480 GCF_013731165.1 Rhagoletis pomonella
AAAAAAACTTTAAAAGTACTGAAATTCTATAATACCTTGAACAAAATTTTTGAATGTTTGTCTGACGCCCCCATGCATGATCATGCGATCTTGCATCTACCTAGAAATCAGTTCATAAATATTACCACGATTTGTAAAAGTGGCAAATTAACAAAGAAAGATCACCGAGGTACATTAATTGCTTCATTTGAAAGATATTCAAGAGATCACACGACTCATTTTGCCAATCGTAAAGCTCATGACACCGAAATGGATTGGAATTCTATATGGTATCACAGCGTTACTATTATTGGCCTATGAATGAAGAGGATACTGCGTCTTAATGTTTTGACCTTAAACCAAAAAATTTTGACTTTTCAGACTATTTTTGCTTTTGAACGCTCTTTTGAGTGGTCCCAAAAGTACCCGGCCTCACCTAGAGATGGCGGTAGTTGTTTGAAAAAGATCACTGTGTTAAAAAGTACACAATCTATAACGCATATGTTTCAAGTTTGAATACGCCACGTTGTTTAGTATATGCTTGGCAGCCGTCAATATTGAACGTTTTCAGTGAATTTGTGAAAACGGAGAAAATTGGTCATCATTATGTGATACAATACTTTTATTTGAAAGGCCTCAGCCCATCCAATATAAAAGCTGAAATAGATTATACTTTGGGCGGGTCTGCTCCTTCGTTTACAGCGGTAAAATATTGGATATCAGAGCCACGAGCTGTCAAGACGAACAAATGAGGTGGCGACTTCAGAAATGATGAAGAAAATCCACAAAGCGGTAATGGATGATCGTCGACTGAAAGTGCGTTAGCTATCAGATATAGTAGGCATTTCGAAAAGTACGGTACATCGCATATTATCTGAAGATTTGGAAATGAGAAAGCTGTGTCCAAGATGGGTGCCGCATTTGCTCACACTCGACCAAAAACAGTGTCGTGAAGAGTTTTCAATTGAGTATTTAGCGAATTAATGTTTGAGTTGCTACCTCATGCACCCTATTCGCCAGATTTAGCCCCCTCGGACTATTTTCTGTTCCCCAATTTCAAAAAATGGCTCCGTGGTCAAAGATTTTCTAACAATGAAGAAATTATGTCGGCAGTTAATGGCTATTTTGAGGAGCAAGACAGATCTCATTATAAAAAGGGTATCGAACTTATTGAGCATCGCTGGGAAAAGTGTATAGAGCTGGAAGGAGATTATGCTGAAAAATAAATATATTTTTTCCAAAATTTTTGTGTTTTCTTTTTTAGGTCGGGTACTTCTGGGACCAGGCCCGTATTACGCGCCGCGGCTTAAGCGGGCATTGGCTAGTCAAGGATAAAATTGCTTCTGCAAGTCAAAACGTAATTTGTCCGAATCAGCACGGTTTCGTTAAGGGGAGATCCACGATATTTAATCTTGCTATCTTTACGGATGACTGCATTAGAAACTTCGAGGCTGGGTATCAAATTGATACAGTATATACTGATTTTGCCAGGGCATTCGATAGGGTGTCCCATAAAATCCTAATTAGTAAATTGGCATACATGGGTTTTCACTCCGTCTTCCTCGAATGGATCAGATCTTATCTATCGGAGAGGTACTGTAGGGTGCAAATCGAAGACACAACACCGCGTTCTTTTCACGCAAGTTCTTTTATTTATAATCTTTATCAATGACATAACCTTGTGTTTCTTGTTCTCCAAACTTCTTCTATACGCTGACGATCTCGAAGTTTATTCGGTTGCAACGCGACCCAGGAATTCTGATTCTCTTCAATCTGATCTAGATAGAGCTAACTCTTGGTGTGAAAGAACTCAACTCTTCTCAAATACTCAAAAACTGTGCTCATATGGTTTATTCTAGAAAGTCGAATACAGTAAGCCCATCTTATACGATAGCAGGTACTAAACGGAACTTTGTAGATCAAGTCAAAGAACTTGGGGTTTATTTTGACTCAAAACTCACGTATAATACTCATATAAACTTCATTGTTGCAAATTCTTATTCGACGTGGGCTTTTTTGCGTCGTAACAGTTCTGATTTTTCTGACCCGTACACTCTTAAAAAAGTTTATATTGCTTTTGTCAGGTCCCGTCCTGAATATGCCGCAATTATTTGGCGACCTTTTTATACGACGTATATAAACAGGATTGAACCTTTCCAAAAGATTTTTAGGAAGTCTGCGCTAAGGTTTCTCAACTTTACGGAGCCAATGCCTTCCTATAAGTCACGTTGCTTACTTTCAAATCTTGGTTTGTTTGAAGATAGGAGAAAGTGCCTATCCTGCTCGTTTATCATGCATGTTATAACTTATATTGTCGATTGCTCAGAAATTCTTCTCAGAATACCGCTCAATATTCCCATAAGAAATTTGCGGCATTCGGACTTATTTTACGCCTAGGCGAGCCCTCAGAGAAATCAATCAAATAAACTAAATGGTGGAAATAGATCTATCACTTCCTGGAGTCGTTTTAAAAAACATAGTTACGAATTACTTTAATTCATTAATTAGTTGATCACCAAATTAAATTGAAGTTGTATTTTTAAGCTTAGTCAGTAAGAAACTATGTATTCATTGACTGAAATAGAAGTAAATAATTAAACAAGTAAGAAAGTCGAAGTTCGGGCGGAGCCGAACATTAAATACCCGGCGCAAGTATTAAGTATAAGTTTTCCACCTTTCCGAAAGCTGCCGCTACATGATAAGCCGGGGTGTATAAATTTTAAGTAAATTAGCGTCCTTAAATTTCGAAATATTGAAATTTCAAACATTTCTAAAATTTACCGTTATATGAAAAGCAGCCGTAATTTTAGTCAGATTTCAACAATTTTCAACGGTTTGCTTTTATGCAAGTACAATAACCGTACCGAGTTTGGTACAAATTGGTAGAACGGTTACCGAGATACATATATGTGATCATAAGTGGGCGGTGCTACGCCCATTTTCCAAAATTTTATCACAAACGTATTTCTTGGTTAAGAGTTGTTGCAAGCATAAATTTTGAATAAATTAGCTTTGATATTTACTGATTTATCGAAGATTTTGTATTTCTCTAAATTACCATTATATGGGATGTGGGCGTGGTTATTGTCCGATTTTAAAAATGTTCGGCCATTTGGTATGTTGTGCGAAGGCCAACAACTGTGCCAAGTTTGGAAGAAATTACCAAGACATACACATTACCAAGATATACACATGAAACCATAAGTGGGCGTGGCTACGCCCATTTGCCAAAATGTTATAATATTCTTTTTTTTCGTCTAAAACTCATTGTTAATATCAATTTTGAGTGAATTATCTTTAGTAGTTACTAAAATATCGCAGTTTTCGTATTTCTGAAAATTAAAGCAAAGTACAAACGTGCTGACTTTTCCTTATCTTTGAATGTGTAAATAATTCTTCTGAAGGTATATTTGTGAGCGAAATCTTAAATGGTTGTAGGGATTTCAAAAAAGTTTTGTGTGTGTGATAGAGTGGGTCTCTGGATAGTTTAGTTTCACAATTTAAGCCGCCAGTTGGCGTTGGAGTTGAGTTATTACTAAGAATCTTTTTTTATGATCCGATTTGACGAATATTCGAAAGATGTATTGGAAACGGTAAAGGCATTCCAATTGCAAAAAAGAGCTGTGACGTGATGCTGAGGTCGAGTTAGTACTAAAAATCGACAAGTGAAGTGAAGGTGCCGTGAATGTCAGACTAAATCGACCTGTTTCACCATTGAGTATATCGAACTCTCGTGTATTACGATTGGCCCAATAGATGTGATTTGGCAATATTATTGTGTGTTAAAGCTTCATTCGGACATACCAGGGTTGAGTTGTGCAGTGGTACATCTCAAACCACCACCTGTCGAAATACCATAAAAGCCAGTTTCATAAAAGCAATTTAATGAAAACTAATTTTTATACCTTTCATGAGCATGAAATGGTATTATAACTTTGGTCCGATGTTTGTAAGTACCAGAACAAAAAGAGATAGACCCCGTAAAATGTATACTTATATGATCAGAACGTCGAGCTGAGTTGATTTAACCATGTCCGTCTGTCCGTCTGTCCGTCTGTCCGTCTGTCTGTCTGTTTGTATGCAATCTAGTCTCTCAGTTTTCGAGATATCCGTATAAAATTTGGTATGTGGTTGTATTTTAAAATGTATTAATCATTTGTCGGAACCGGAAGAATCGGACCACTATAACATATAGCTCCCATACAACTGATTGTTCAGATATGAGATTTTTCGTTATAACTTCTCCATTTATGCAGCTACGAACATGAAATTTTGCAGTACTTGCCCCCATTATGAACAGAATACTTACAGTGAAAATTAGAAAGATCGGGTCACTATAACCTATAGCTCCCATACAACTGATTGTTCAAATATAAAATTTTGCGTTATGACTCCTCCATTTATATCGCTAGGAACATGAAATTCCGCACTGTTTTCAATAATTATCAACAGAAAACTTACAGTGAAAATTAAAAAGATCGGGTAACTATAACCTATAGCTCCCATACAACTGATTGTTCAGATATGAGATTTTTCGTTATAATTCATCCCATTCAAGATCGGGTCACTATAACCTGCAGACCCCATACAACTGATTGTTCAGATATGAGGTCTTTTATCATAACTCCTCCATTTATGCAGCTAGGAACATGAAATTTCGCACCACTTTCACTCATTATTTACAGAATACTTACAGTGAATATAACAAGGATCGGATGACTACAACATATATCTTCCATACATCTGATTGTTCAGATATGGGATTTTACGGTAAAACTCCTTTATTTGAACAGCTAAAACCGATAAATTTCGTAAGATATTTTATAAATAATAATACAAAGTCTACTGAGAAAATCATCAAAATCTATGCTGTATAAGCACTGATTGTTCAGATACCAGTTTTTGCCATATATCTCCTTTATGTAGGAAACTAAACCCAATAAATTGTGTTACATACCGATCACATAGCGGTGAAAATCACTTAGATTGGTGTCATATAAAGTATATCTTCCATACCTCTGATTGTTTAGATGCGATTTTTTATATAAGTATGTAACTCCTCTATCGATGTATGCAGATGTATTCAAAAGCAGTAATCTGTCAAAGTAAAATTTGCAGATGTTCATGAAAGGTATGAAGCCTTCGGCATAGCCGAAGACAGCGCTGCTCTTACTTGTTTTAATTGAATTTAATATAGAACCTAACAGAAAAAAATTACTTTTCACTTAAATTGCTTTCGTGAAACTTGCTTTTAAGGTATTTCATATCAATCTATGTATGTAGATTGTAATTTTGTTGAACAAGGATACGCATCCATTTTGAAATTGCCACCAACTATAAGATAAAGTTTCTAGGGAAAATTCACTATAGATTGTTGCCGCCAGGGAACTTCTTCATGGACATAACACTTTCGTTAGTTTATTTAAGGCGGCAAACGACCACCAAACCATAATCTTAGCCGATGAATGTGCCAATGGAAATGGTAAACGTGGACTGTTGGAGAAAATGTTGGACCAAAATGATTAAATTAAAAATCTAATTTTGGGCGGGACGAAGTTCGCCGGGTCTGCTAGTTTTTTTTATAAAAAAACAACTGATTTTAGGGAAATTAAATCAAAAAACGCACACACAAAACTCAGGCATTTGAAATCATGATAGATTTCATGGAGAATCATTCTCAGCTGGTAAAAGGCATTTTAAAACCCGCAAACGGGAACAGCGCCAGTAACTTTTTGTAGAAAATTTTGGTGGAATACTTAAACGCTGCTGGCCCTCCAATACGCGATGTTGCTGGATGGAAAAAGGTAGAAAGTACTTTTTTCCCAAAATAAAACGATTAAAGTATTTATCTAATATTTAAAGGTGTGGGCAGATTACAAAAACCATTTAAAGTCCAAGCTACGAAAAAACAAATATAGTTTAGCCGACACGAGTGGTGGGCCCTCAAAATATTGCTCGCTAAACCTATTGGAAGCACAAGTTTAGAGATTAATGGCGATGGGGGAGGCAGTTGGAGAAAACATTGTAGATTGTGATGATGTGATGGAAACATGCTTGGAGAGCAATGAAAATGCTTCATCCCATCAGCAGACTCCAGAAAAAAAAACACGGCGGGTAAGTAACTTTTCCGCGTAGTACACATTTTGATACATGACAAAGAGAAAATATATACATATTAGGGATCAAACGATACCAATAAAGTATCGATACTTTTACTCGCTGCAAGTATCGCTAGAAAGTATCGGTACTCGAGTAAGTATCGGATTGGAAGCATCGATTCTTACTCGGTATCGAATATTTGTATACCAATTTTTTATTTTTTATTGTACCAAATTATGTAAATATGAATGTATTATGCGATGTAGAGAACAAAGGTGGCGCTGTCAGTGGAACCGCTACTTTAATTTTGCCGATTTTAACAATTCAAATAAGAGTAAACAGTTTCTTGAAATGTAAAAAAACTTTAAAAGTACTGAAATTCTATAATACCTTGAACAAAAT
>NW_023467614.1:0-6479 GCF_013731165.1 Rhagoletis pomonella
GTTAAACAATTCCCTCTGAGTGACGATAATTTCGAGCTGGCATGGGAAGCACTAAAAGCTCGCTATGAAAACAAACGGGTTTTAGTAGATAACCAAATCCGCATCCTTATGAATCTAAAACCCATCCCAATAGAAAATAGCGAAGACATACAGAGACTGCAATCATCGGTGAATAACTGTCTCCAGATTCTAGGCAGCCAGCAAGTCTCCACCGAAAGCTGGGATCCCATTCTGATCTACCTGGTTACCTCCAAGCTTCCTGAGAACACCGTGGCCCTATGGGAGCAGTCCCTCAGTTCCAGGAAAGACCTCCCGAACTGGTCCCAAATGAACCAGTTCCTCACTACTCGATACGAGGTGGTTGAAAGGGTAGATCAATTTCGTGCACCCAAACCTCCGCGGACTAATCCTTCGACAATAGGCTACTCGAGGCCAACCCCCCCTAACAGTAGGCCATTCCCTAAACCCCCCACCTCTCAGAACTCTCACAACAACTCCTTTTCCCAAATCCGAGCGCACATGACGGAACAACGCACAAAACCATACAAATGCCCAATGTGCAATAAACCTCAACACACTCTCTCTCAGTGCTCCAAGTTTCGTCAACTGCCAACTCAGGATCGCAGAAAGTTTGTGAGAGAACACAACCTCTGTTTTAATTGCCTATGTCAGACCCACTTGATAAAAGACTGCTCAAGTAAATATACTTGCTCCCATTGTCAAGAACGGCATCACTCAATGCTTCATGAAGACACGCCCCCCATGCCTCCAAGACAGCAATCTCGAACTCAAAGAACGACATCTCAGGTCGCTTTGACGACGCCCGCTAATTCCAACCCACAAAGTCCAGCTGGGTCGGCAACAAATCATGAGGAGCCTTCATGCTCAAACAGAGCAAGAGTACAGTCGTTCTACTCGGAAAATGAGAGCAAGATTCTCCTCCCCACAGCAATAGTTACAGTTGAGCACAAGGGCGAGATCTTCAAGCTCAGAGCTCTCATAGATCAGGGTTCGGAACGAACCTTTATTTCCTCCAAAGCCCAAAATAAACTAAGGCTACCATACGAAGCTTCTAACTTTGAAATTTCTGGCATGGGAGGAAGAGTTGTTCAGACTTCGAAAAAACTATGCAATCTCATCTTAGCCTCCGCAGATTTGACCACGAAAATAAAGGCTCAAGCAATAGTCCTGCCACAGTTGACGAAAATGCTTCCCAAATTCCAGCCAACTCTCGAACAACGAGAAAAATGGTCTCACCTCCAGCTAGCAGATACTAACTGCCACTCCCCGTCCCAAATTGATCTGGTCATTGGCAGTGACCTCATTCCTGAAATAATGCTGGAAGGCATTGAGAAAATTTCCAAAAATCTGCTTGCACAAAACACCATATTCGGCTGGATCTTAAGTGGTCAGTTTCCCGAAAAAATAGCCTGTTTCTCCACTCAAGCTGCACCGATCTCCAATGAGGTTTTAGATTCCCAGCTGCGAAAGTTTTGGGAGCTAGAAGAGGTTCCGAAACCCAAGCTCACTTTGCCTGATGATGAAACCTGTGAAAAATTGTATCAGTCCACCACCACACGAGCAGCGGATGGTCGTTATGTAGTCAGACTGCCCTTTAAGCCAAGCTTCCCAGACCCTATCTCCCTTGGCCCGTCTCGCACCCCCGCCCTCCAACAGTGCCTGAGCATGGAAAGAAATTTGCTCAGAAAAGGCGATCTAAAATCACTTTACGAAAATGTATTAAACGAATATCTCACCCTCAACCATATGGAAGAAACAACTTCCCACGAGATATCTTCTCAAGGCAAATATTGGTCGTTCTACCTCCCACACCACGCGGTTATAAAACCCGAAAAAAGAACGACCAAAGTCCGAGTCGTCTTCAATGCTTCGAAGAAATCGGGGTCCGGACATTCCCTGAACGATGTTCTTTACACCGGACCAACCCTCCAGCCCGATTGATGTTATTGATCCCCAAGTGGCGTATGTATCGATTTGTCTTTAACGGCGATGTCCAAAAAATGTATCGACAGATACTGCTGCACAAAGACGACCAAGACTATCAACGAATCGTATTTCGACCATCTACAAATAGCCAAATACAAGATTATAAGTTGAAAACTGTCACGTTTGGTTTGAATTGCGCACCCTACCTCGCCATACGTACCCTTCACCAGCTCGCAGATGACGTGCAAACCACGTACCCCTTAGCGGTGCCCATATTAAACAATGAAACGTACGTTGATGATATACTTTCCGGTGGTCATGATCTCCCTTCAGCCGAAGAATCCCTCTCTCAAGTCATCCAAGCGCTCAATTCGGCAGGCTTCCCACTTAAAAAGATTACAGCCAACCACCCTGAAATTTTGAAAAACATCAACAAAGACGACCTGCTGGACACAAACTTCCTAGAATTTGAAACAACAAGCACCACTAAAACGCTCGGGATTCAGTGGAACGCTCTAACCGACACGTTTTCGTACACCGTTGATTCCATCCCAGCGTCATCCGCCAGTACAAAACGACAAATCCTCTCGGCAGTTGCCAAATTGTTTGACCCCGCAGGATGGCTTACGCCCATAATGATCCAAGCCAAAATCCTGCTACAAGAACTATGGCTGGACGGAACTGACTGGGATGACCAGGTCAAGCCCCTTCGTCTGACGAAATGGATGCAATTTGCAACCAATCTCCAAGCCATTTCTAGCATCCAAATATCCCGATGGGTAGATTTTGTCCCAGCCGACCAAGTCGAGCTACATGGCTTCTGCGACGCTTCCGAGAAAGCATACTGCGCTAACATATATGTGCGAACCACGAATGGTAGCAGGACCTCTTCTCATCTGCTGGTCTCCAAAGGCAAAGTAGCGCCTCTCCGAACCACCAGCTTACCCCGACTTGAATTGTGCGGCGCCCTTCTCCTAGCGAAGCTGGTCGCCGTAGTGCAGTCTCAACTCGACCTATCTAAGAGAAAACTGACACTATGGTCTGACTCCGAGATCGTCTTGGCATGGCTAGAAAAACCCCCTCATTCATGGAAGACCTTCGTTTCCAATCGCACGGCACAAATTTTAGATCTCGTCGGAAACGCCACCTGGCGGCATGTGGGCAGCAGAGACAACCCCGCAGATCTGGGCACCAGAGGATGCAGACCCCTGGACTTAGCGGCCTCTTCGCTTTGGTGGCATGGACCGGAATGGCTATTAAGCCCACCCGAAGCCTGGCCAAAACCGGCCACCCGAAATATCTCCCCTCCAGAATTGCGCCGAGTCGAGGCATTACATGCCACAGAGGAAGATCACGATATCCTTGATCGCTTCTCCTCGTTTCCCCGTGCACTTAGAGTTATGGCGTATGCTTTTAAATTTATACAGTGTCTTCGAGACCGAGTCAGACAGGTTAGGTCAAATAATCCCATCTCTCTCTCCCATGATGACCTCCGTAATAGCAAATACAGGCTCCTAGCTTTGACCCAATCTCGCTACTTTCCTCGGGAAAAGGCCTGTTTAGCAAACTCCAAGCCCATAGATAAACGGAGTCCTCTGCTTCCCCTCAACCCGTCTTTAGATAAAACCGAGTTGCTCCGCGTGAATGGTCGATTAGCTCACGCCACTTTGAGCTATAATGAAAGACATCCCATCATTATTCCCGAAAAATCCCGGTTCGCCATCCTATTCACACGCTTTCTGCACGAACTGCTCCTCCATGCAGAAACTCGTCTCATGCAGCAAGTCATAAGGCAGGAATTTTATATCCCTCGGCTTAAGCCCCTCATAAAAAAATGCATCTTCCAATGTAAAAGTTGCACGGTCCACAAGCAGCAAACGCGATCGCAAATAATGGCGGCCCTCCCCTCGGAACGATGCACGTATGCTCCGCCCTTTACTATTACGGGCGTAGATTTTGCTGGACCTTTCCAGATAAAGGCCTCAATGCTAAGATCGCACACGTTGGTGAAGGGCTATGTGGCTGTTTTTGTATGTTTCACTACAAAAGCAGTCCACCTCGAGCTGTGTTCCGATCTGACCACTGCCGGATTTCTCGCTGCGTTTGCTCGCTTCGTCGGACGACGGGGTTATCCCGCTAAGATGATGAGCGACAATGGCAAAACCTTTGTAGGGGCCAAACGAGCAACCGAAAAGGAGTTCATCGAATTTCTGAAGGAGGTATCTCAAGACGTCATCCAGAAATACTCACCTCAAGGCATCAACTGGGAATTTATTCCGCCAGGAGCCCCCCATATGGGCGGTTTGTGGGAGTCCGTAGTCAAAAGTTTCAAAATGCATCTCAAAAGGACTGCTGGACCCAGCAAATTCACATTTGAAGAGTTCACCACCCTGTTAGTCAGAATAGAGGCCGTATTAAACTCCCGGCCAATCTCTGCTCTATCCCAAGACCCCACAGACTTCACAGCGCTTACGCCTGGCCACTTTTTACGAGGCGCCCCCCTCTTAGCACTCCCTAAAGTCGACCACAGCCATCTGTCCCTCCTTAATAGGTGGGAAAAAGTGAAGGTGTTACATCACGAGTTTAGTCGAAGGTGGAAAGAGGATTATATCAAGGATTTACAGAAGAGATATAGATGGAAAAATACCCAGGCAGAACCGAAAGTCGGTGACTGCGTTTTTATTGTTGACAATACTTTACCTCCCACTGAATGGCGTCTAGGCCGCATCGAAAGGTCACATCCCGGCAAAGACGGACATGTTCGAGTTGTCGATATACGCACTCAATCTGGCACCTTTACTCGCCCCATAGTCAAAATATGCCCGTTACCAATTGGCGACGCCCCCCTCTGATTTCTCCAAATTAGCACTTGTTAAAGCCTTTAAGCACTTTCATGATAACAGATTCTCTTATCTCAAATGAATTTAAATCTCCGTGTACCTGAATAAAATATTCTCATCTCACGTTTCTTCAATTGTCTTGTAGACTCCCCACTGAAAATCGTATTTCACCGGCTTACTTACAGATGGAGAACGGCAACTCTAATGGCGTCCCGAAACCTGCGCCACGAAGCAACAATGGTGGCCCGACACTTACACCGCGCAGCAGCAGCAGCATTCCTACACCCAAACCGCGAGCTAGCAGCGGTGGTCCAACCCCGGCACCCCGTATTGTACAAAAACCGCAACAAGAGGCCATGGTTGTTGATTCGGTTCCGGACACTCAGCCCGACGATGAAGGAGCGGACTATCAGCGATGCCGTTTGTGCGCACGTCACCATGCCCTGCGCGCATGCCACGTATTTCGCGCAATGCAGCCAGCGCAACGCTATCTGATCGCTCGTGCACACCACTTCTGTACGAACTGTCTTGCGCTGTCACATCACAGCAGTGAATGTCCATCCGCTGGCGTATGCAAGCTTTGCGCCCAACGCCATCACACCCTTCTTCACCGCAAGAACACCTCCCAAGCACATCCACCGCCACGTTCAGCTCCAGCTTCAGCGCCACGCTCAACATCGGCTCGACGCTCAATCTCGGCGCCATCCAAATCCGCATCCTACCGCTTACGCCGACCGCCCCGCAATGGAGTCACCCCCAACGCATATCAGCAGCCTCAAAAATTCCGGCACCCAAAGAAGGTTCGTCATACCGCACATATAGTGCGTAACATAGCACCTCGGGGCAGGGCGACACGGAGTCTGGTTAAGGAGGCGATCCGAAAGCTACGGGAGTTGGAGAGTAGTCTATCCGCTTAACGCGTCTAGGGGCGGCAGGATAGTTAAACGAGTTAAGAATGTCGTTTAACACAACGCAAGAATGCACCTTTCACAAAATTGAATTCCTTAAAATTGTAATTTGGCACAACGCAAAAGTGCACTATGTATGACATTGAATTGTTTAAATTGATAACTTGCATATTTATATTTACCTATTAGTATCTTCAATTATCCAACTTGTAAAACGTATTTAGTGAATACCCTAACTTGCATTGTAAAAGTTTTATAAGTAGTTTGCATTGAATTTGAGTGGTTGGCAACGCGCGTTGGTAATGCAGCGCGCGCAGCTGACATATAGGTTGACAAATGTCAACAAAGAATTATATATACATAAAATTTTTCAAGTTTGTCGTGTGCGGTCGCAACCCAGAAATACCTTTGCGTTAATAAAAAACAAAGATTACTGAATAAACGAAATTGTACCCTAAAGTTCAAGTTCGGTATTTTTTATTTCGAGTCGCCAAATCCGTGTCGGTAAGCGCGCCAGCCCACTCCCCTCGTTTGAAAGCCAAGTGAGTTTGCGCACGGAAGCCGCCGCAACCCACGGGAGCACAACAGCCCCATCTTCGCCAAAACAGCCTCCCCGCCGCGGGAATACCACATCGCCGCCAGAAGGCAGTCACCGTCACCCAAGTAGCAGCGAACCATCTAGCTACCACCGCCGCAACCTTCGCCGACCTTCAACCGCAACACCATCTCCGTCACTCCACGTCCGGACCTCAGCAGCCTAAAGAGGAGCCGACCCCCCTTAATA
>NW_023467615.1:0-6479 GCF_013731165.1 Rhagoletis pomonella
GAGAAATCGAGATACCCAAGTTGTTTCAGGTAAACTACCAAATATCCAAATATGGCATGATATGTGCCTTTGTGTTTGCCGTCAGTGTCCTCGAGTATGTAATAGCAATTTCCGAGACGTTTTACCACTTTAGCTCTAATTTCCCTCGGTGCTAGCTTAGCGTTGAAATGCTTAACCAGGTTGCTTTGAGTAAAATTTCGGCGTATCACTTCTTGACCAGGCTGATACTCGCGCATCCGTGATCGCAAATTATACATTCGAATGTTTTTGTCGTGTGCAGCTTGCATCTTGCTTTTAATTGTTTCACGTATGACCGCAAATTCGTCTTCTTTTGCCAGTTGAGCGCTTCCTTCTGTCAACAAATCCAAATTCCTCAAGAGTTTGTAATCCCTCCCGTGGGTGAGCATATTTTGGCCAAAAACGACATAATATGGCGACTTCCCTATTGTTTGGTGCAAGCTATTTCGAAGCGAACAGTTAATGCTGCTAAGGTATTTGTCCCAATTTCGTTGGTCTTTCCTTATGTATGATCTTAGCGCTTCGTTCACGGAACGGTTTACTCGTTCTGCTGCGTTCGATTGAGGCGAATAAACTGCCGTTCGGATATGGCCTACCCCTAGCTGGTTCAGAAAGCTGATAAAATCCTTAGACGTGAATTGGCTACCATTATCCGATACTATCGTCTCGGGCACTCCAAAGCAGTCGAAAATATCTTGTTTAAGGTATTTAATAATTAGGCTGGCGTTAAATTTTTTAAGTGGTGGTTTTAGAAAGGTAAATTTAGAAAAGTGGTCTAAAACAATGAATATTCCTATGTTTCCCCTTTTTGACCTAGAGAAAGGTCCTATCAGATCAACGTACAAACGTTGAAACGGGCGTTCCGACTCGACAACTTTTCCCATAAGCGGACGAAGGGTGTAGGTTGGCGTTTTAGATGTCTTGCACAACTCGCACGACAGAACGTAATTACGAATGTCAGTTACCACGGGCCAATACAAATTTCTGGGAATACGCTCTATTGTCTTCGTTATACCGCCGTGTGCAGATGTGGGGGGGTTATGCGCTGCATACATTAGTTTTTCGCGCAGTTCTATTGGAACGAACAACTTCCATTCATCATGCTCCGAATTATCCTCAGTCTTGAAGCATGAGCGATAATAAATATATTTGTCAACAACCTTGTAGTCAGGCATTTCCGCCTTTCTGAACTTTTCTCGAAGCTTTCGGTAGTCGTCCGACTCGAAAAATTCCGATTCTAGGTCGATTTCGGGCATTATCTCCAATTCTATTTCAGCAATATCCATTTCCTCGCCTTCGTACGCTCTGGACAAGGCATCAGCCACTTTGTTCTCGCTACCTTTTCCGTGTTCTATCGTAAAACTAAACCCTTGCAATTTTATTGCCCACCTTGCTAACCTGCAGCTTAAGTCCTTCTGACGCATAAGCCATTTCAGACTCGCATGGTCCGTTACGACTTTAAAGTCTTGACCTTCGATATAGGGTCTGAACTTTTTAATAGCTAATACTACAGCAAGACACTCCAATTCGGTGACAGTGTAGTTCCTTTGCGCTTTATTAAGTTTGTGGGACATGTAGGCTATGGGCCTCTCGTCTCCATTCTCGTCTGCCTGTGCTAAGAGGGCACCTACGCCGCACTGACTAGCGTCGCATTGTACGATAAAAGGCTTTGCATAATTTGGATGTATTAATACAGGCGCTGCTGTCAACTTTTCCTTGATTGAATCGAATGCGTCTTGAGCTGTTTTGCTCCACTCGAATTTGCGCTTCTTTGTGAGGAGTTCGGTCAGTGGACATGTCAGACTAGCATAGTCGGAAATGAAGCGGCGGTACCATCCCGTCATTCCAAGGAATTGCCGAATATGGCGGACATTTTTTGGCGTAGGATAGTCGGTAATCGCTTTCACCTTTTCATCATCGACTGCTAGCGTACCCTTACCCACAATAAACCCTAAATATTTTACTCTACTCAACCCAAACTTACTTTTGCTAACGTTAATTGTTAGGCCTGCCTTCCTAATCTGAGTAGCAACTTCTAATAAGTGAGTTACATGTTCCTCAAACGATTGCGATACGATCAAAAGGTCGTCAAGGTAAACAAAAACGTGTGTTTTAAGGTGGTACGGAATCACCTTGTCCATCAAGCGGCACATTGTTTGCGGGGCATTACACAGTCCAAAAGGCATGCGCGTGAACTGATATAATGGCCGATTGGGGACAGTAAACGCGGTTTTCGGACGAGACTCTGGTGAGAGACTGATTTGCCAAAAGGCATCCTTCAAATCAATTTTAGAAATACAATGTATTGGTGGAAGTCGAGAAATCAATCCATCAATATTCGGTATGGGGTAGGCATCTTTAACCGTCAACTCGTTCAGTCTTCTCGAGTCTAAACAGAATCTGGCTTTCCCTGGTTTAACAATTAATACACCTGGAGACGACCAGGGCGACCCTTCAGCCTCTTCAATCACCCCTAATTAGAGCATTCGATCTATTTCTTTACAAAGTATTTTCTCCATCGCTGGAGAGATAGGGTAATATCTTTGCTTTACGGGATTTGCTGTCCCCGTATCTATTTTATGTTCCGCCAGTGTCGTTGAGCCGAGTCCTTCCTTCTCGAATGATGGAAATGCTGCTATCGCCATTTCTAATTGACATCGCTGGGTTGAGGTGAGAGGTAGCGAGTCGACATCATCCCCTTCTTCCCCTGATAGCTGATTAATGGTTGGTTCCGGTGAAACTTTTATACCAAACGTTTGCCAAAAGTCCATTCCGCAAATTACTTCGTTGGCGACCGATGGTACTAACAAAAACTCGAACGATTTCTCTTTGTTGTTAAACCACAAGCGAATGGAAATAGTTCCTACGACACCCTGTTTTTTTTCCATCAGCTGTTCTCACGCTATCTAACACTTTTCGAAATTTAAGATTTGGGTCCTCTACAATTGACTTTGCTAAAGTTGAGCCTATACAACTTTTATTTGCCCCACTGTCCAACAAGGCGAGATAATTTTTACCAAAAAGACTCAAGTTCGCGTACGGTCGAATGTCGGAGCCACTGTACACGATTGACGATATAATCATTTTACGCAATGCTTTCTTTTTATTCCAATAGTCCCGTATCCGCTTCGCTGATCTTGTCTGACAGGGCTTTTCACTACTGTCTGCAAAAATTTGTGCCCTTATGCGCTGGTATTCCGCTAGACGGATGTGAAACGGTTGATCTCTGAAATGTCCTTTTCTGCTGACACAACATGAACTTTGGTCTGCAATTGAACTTGGTGTTGATGATGTAATTTCTGGGATTATATTTGACTGGCTAGGTAATATGTGGTTAGGTTCCACAGCTAATTCCGAGGTCGAATTGTAGGACGCCCGTCCGACGTTCGGCGAGCATCCTTCCTTACGTTTTCCGAAGAACTACACTTTGGACAGGTTGGTTTGTAAGTGTCCACCGCTCCACAGCCATAGCAGAAAATCCTTCGTGTTTTTATGCAATCGTGATATCGGTGGCCGTTCTCCTCACAATTCCAGCATTTGAGTTGCGTGTTCGATATTACATCAATTTCGGCAGTTGCTTCTTCATCAACAACGTTAAAGTCACCGCTGTCTTCCGTACTGTTCTTCACCTCGTAAATTTGTTTGCGCAAAGGATTTTGTCGCGGGGCGGAAGTGTGCATATCTCGGAAAAACTTTTCGTGCTTTCGAACTTCCCTGCGCAATGTATAAATATCCGTTTTATCCAAATGCAATAGTTCATGTCGCAGATCCGGTTTAAGATTTCTTAGTAAAATCTCAACAAGTTCTGATTCGCCTAATGGAAATCTCAACCGATCACACATAAGCATTATGGCCTCAAAATATTCGTCAAATAACTCGGATGGTTTCTGTTTCCGTCGCCTAATGTCGTCACGCATTTCCGAATCCGTAGAAAATTCTTTAAATTGTCGACGCAATGCTTCGCATAAGCTGAACCACTCCAGAGGGTCGGCATGTTGCCGATAACGCCAGAACCATTGTAGGGCTTTACCGTCGAAAATGGAATGGAATGGAAAATGGACGTCAAAATTACCATTCAAGTGCAATGAAGTCAAGGTGTTGATACGGTATATAAACTGATCCACAGACATGCTGTCGGTGGAACCATTAAAACGTATCTGCCAATTTCTAATTAGGTTCGATATCTTTTCGTTTGCTAACCATAGATTACCAACTCCTAACGACTCTGTCCTACGTTGATTGTTAAATATGCGCCTAGAGCTACGTTCATCGAAAGGAGTTTCGCGTGGCCACTCTGGTGGATCGCCACGTCTGGAATGAATAGGTGACGGTATTCCGGGTCTTTCTAAATGCATGTTTTGAAAAATCGTTCTCACTTCAGTTGCAAGTGTGTTCGAAATTTCGTTTCGAAAATCTGACATAGACTGCGAAATGATTTCCTGTACTCGACGTTCGGAAATCGTATTAATGTTAGGTGTAGGATTTGCAGTAGCCCCGAGGTGATTTTTAGGACTTTGCACTGTTGCGGGTTGCCTTGAGCATACCGCCGGGTATTTCGACGATCGCGCGGAATAGCGCCCGTTCCTTTACTAACTGATTCCGAAACAGGTTTTAGGTCGGATGCCAGGCAGGCTTGTCGACAGACTGGACAGGTCTGGTTTTTATCGAGCCATGTACGAATACAAGTGGGATGAAAATGATGCTTACACGGAGTTTCCACCTTTTCGGTGTTTGTATTCAAATTTTCGCTACAAATCGTACAGATCGTGTTGTTTACATGGTCGTGGCCTACGCCACCAGCGGCATTGTCAGGACTGTGCGTGATCGGCATTATCGCCCTTAATGTACTCCAACTGGCAACAAAACTCAAAACTCTAAAAGACAATTTCTAAATATCTTAAGTTACACGTATAATCTATGTATAATGAACCTCTCCAACTAACAATAACAATGGTAATTTTTAATTTTATTTTATTTTATTTATTTTTTTTTTTTTGTAACTGTGGGTAAATAAATAACCAAAATCCAAACTCGAAAATCAAAAAAAATATTGATGGACTACTCTGCAGGTCATGTCATGGCGGGTAACCCCCGATAAGCAAACAACACTAATGTTGTAGCGCAAGTTGTCGTTAATTAGTTAGAAAAAAAATTGTGCTGGCGAAAATACTAACTACTTCAAAAATCTATCTGCTTAGGCTTATTTGCCATCAAACAAGCAACATAATATCCCAAGAAGGTGATTTGAAGTTTGAAAATTTTTCAGTTTACCGGGCAGGTATAATTCGTAGAAACATCAAATTATAAAGTCCCGCAAGTGTAACTGAAAAGGCGAAAAACGCAAGTATTGAAGAATGATAAGTACACGGTTAGAAATCAAAATTTCGAATACCTAAAATCCTGAATACTGAGCATTCTCGTTGCATCAACCAAACAATGGTGGGGCTCTTAGCAAAATCCGCGGTAAGAATTCGAAACATTTCAGACTCAGAACATCCAGCTTCTTTCACTAAGTCCAAGAAAAAAATTTTACAAAAATTGTTGGAGCTTCGACTAGAGTTACCTGCTAATGTTTTATTTCGATTTTAGTATCATGTGCATACATATGTATGTATTTACCTATGTGCTTGAAATTTAAGTCTTAGCCGAACTATGACAACTGCTAGTCTGTGCCCCACGTTGGGCGCCAATATTTCTTCTGTAACGGCTATCTCCTAAGAGGCTGCTTGAAAAATAAAAACTAAAGGGAATCAAGGTAGGAGTATGCATTCGAGGCGGGTCTGCATACCTGGCTGTACTGCGGCTTAGCTCAGGGAAAATGGGCGTGAGCTTGCCCCGGTGCATACTGCGATGACCGTACAAAAAAATATAGTAGTATGCAGAAACAACAAAAACGAACCAGCGATTTTCTTATGAAGCAGCAAAACGCAATTCTAAACGAGGAAAAAAAAATAATACTTGCTCCAAAAAAAAAGAAACGCGAAACCACGCAACATTATATCAACAACGAATGCTATAGGGGGCAGACTGATGTTATTTTCCCCCGGAGTCTTTACCCACCCAACCTGTTAACGTAGTTAAGTCTATTACATTAACCCAATAAAAAGTTTGCCTACCTTACCATTACATGACCCTACATTTCACCATCAATAATAAAAAAAAAAAGCTTTTATCCAAACATTTTCAAATTCACACACAACATTTTAATATGTTTCCGAAAATTCACAAATTACTAGCACTATTCTCTATCACTATTAAACAATGAATATTTTAAGCATACGTACTTATATTTACCTTAAATGTGTATCATGACCCTTAATCCAACGAAAACTACCTTACAGCCCCGGCATGAAATCTAAATCACTTTGGATCATACAATCTGCATATGCATTTAATAATCGCAAAAAAGAAATTTTACTGGGGCATACATGCACCCTGGAGTGCATGGACACGTTGATGTA
>NW_023467616.1:0-6184 GCF_013731165.1 Rhagoletis pomonella
GAAGAAACTTTTTACACAGAAGACTTTACTCACTCATTTTGATAAAAATGGTAAATTATCACTTGCTGTCGATGCATCGAATGTAGCAGTCGGTGCGGTTTTACAACAAATGAGTAATAACACTTTGGAACCACTTGCATATTTTTCAAGAAAATTATCCCCTACAGAAATTAATTACTCCACATTTATTTTTTATTTATTTATTTTTTTTTCGCGGGCAGGGGGTCGAAAATGCCTATTGCATCATCAAAGCTGTCGTCACAACAATGGTATGTCCAGAGACTAAAACACTCCCCCCGAATTGGAACCGTCGCCCACCCTGGGACCACTAATCGCATTGCTTCAGGGTGGCGTTCCATATTTCTCATTAACTAAAGTTCCCTCGGTGCACCTGCGTCCAGGTCCCGCTTCTTGACTCTAAGTAGGTATTCTGCATATTTAGCTATGTTCTTCCAGTTAGTTTCGCTATGTAGCATGGCTTGGATAACGTTATCTGGGTTAATTGGTCCTACCAGGTCTTGCAGATTATTGCGCTCGGCTTCCCATCTTTTGCATCCGAAGAAAGTGTGCTCGGCATCGTCTTCTTCTGCGTCGCTGTATATGCATGACAGCTCTTCGGCTTTTCCCATTCTATACAGGTATTTGCGAAAGTAACCATGCCCAGACAGCATTTGTGTAACGTAAAAGTTTACTTCGCCATGTTCTCTTTGTGTCCAAAGTTTTAGGTCTTTTATTAGCCTGGCCGTCCATCGGCCGCGGCTTTCGTTTTGCCACCTATCTTGCCATAGTCTTAGTGTCTCGTTTCTTACTCTTTCCCTTTCGATGTCACTTGGTTTCGTTTGCGCCTTAAGCTCCCACATTTTCTTGCGCTCGGCTGCTAGTAGATCAATGGGAACCGTTCCGCTTATCACGAGTATTGCCTCGCCGGACACTGTACGGTACGCAGAGGCTACTCTTAAAGCTGCAGTGCGATGGGCTCTGGAGAGTATCTTGCAACGGTTATTTTTCTGTAGGGTGTCAGCCCAGATCTCCGCTCCGTATAGCAAAATATTCAAGGTTGTGGACATTAGAAGTTTTCTTTTACTTTGGGTCGGTCCACCAATATTGGCCATTAATCTGCTTAGATAAGCCGTTGCCTTTGCTGCTTTTGCGGCTGCGTGCTGCATTTGTGCCCAATACGTTAGCCTGGGGTCTAGCCTTACACCTAAGTACTTTATTACTCTTTGTGTCTTTAATGTAATGCCGGTCAGTTTCATGCTCACTTCTAAGGGAATATGCTTCTTAGTTAGGAGTATTAGCTCGGTTTTCTCTGCTGCAAGTTTAAGACCGTGTGAGTCGAGCCATGCCTGTGTTCTTATCATAGTCTGATTTAATTTGCGGCGAGCATCTTCGGTGTCTCGTGCGGTGATCACTGCGGCAATGTCGTCAGCGTAGCCTACTAAGTATGTGTCATCAGGCATCTCAAGGTTTAATATTCCATCGTAGCTGATGTTCCATAGGTCTGGCCCAAGAATGGAGCCTTGTGCTGCGCCCGACGTGATCGTCATTTGCCGGGGTCCATCGGTGGTATGGTATAATAACTCCCGGCCTTTTAGATAGCTTCTAACCATGAGTCTAAGGTACGTGGGTATGTTGTAGACTTCTTCTAGTGCGTGTATCATATTTTCCCATTTTGCGGTGTTGAAGGCGTTGCGAACGTCTAAGGTTGCAAGCAGGACTAGCTTTTTGTGTTGGTATGCGGCTTCCACTGTTGTTGTTACATGTTTTGTAGCTCCAATTGTAGATCTCCCGGGCCTGAACCCGTACTGTCTTGAGGAAAGTCCGCCGCCGCTGGCGATAGCCGCTTCTATTCTAGGTTTTAGCAGCCTTTCTAAGAGTTTTCCAGCTGTGTCCACATACATAGTGGTCGATACGCTGATGGTGAGTCAAGGTTTCCCTTTCCTTTGCTGATTAAGACGAGCTGCTGCCTTTTCCAAATTTCTGGGAATATTCCGTTCTTGAGGCAGGCATTGTACATGTTTAGAAGCACATGAGGGCGTTCTGCGGCGATTATTTTTAGAACTTCTCCTGGAATGCCGTCTGGGCCTGGAGCTTCCTTGGCCTTTATTATATTTGTGGTAGCCTTGAGCTCTTCTGCGTTGAATAGTGGTGCTTCTTGAGGAACGATGATAGGCTCAGCTTCTTTGGTTAACGCGTCATGCGTGGGAAAGAGTTCACTTACTATAAGGTCCATTTTTTGAGCGCTAAGCTCTGGTGGTTTTGCCATGGCCCCAAGTTTTTTCATTACCACCTTATATCCGAGACCCCAGGGATTTCTGTTTATATCTTCACGCAGTTCTTCCCACTTTCTGTGCTTGCTGGCCTCGATTGCTCGTTTGAGTTATTTTCTGGCAGCCTGGTATAGTTGTGCCTCTTCGATTGCAGCGCTCCTACGCCTGGCCCTGGTGTAAGTACGCCTCAGGTGGAGGCACGTTCGTCTGAGTTGAGCTATGTTTTCCGTCCACCAATATGCAGGTCTTTTGTGGCGATTGCTTCCGGTTTTTGGCATCGCTTTGTTACAGGCGCTGGAGATCATTTTCATTGTAATCTCTACTGTTTCCATTGCGTTCTCGTAAGATGAATCTTCTGAGCCATGCGCATCTAGTTCAGATAGTAGTGCTTTCCTATTTAATTTCGAGACATTCCATTTGCGAGTGCTACATTGCATCTTCGTTCGTAAACCATCGTTTGTGGAGTCTATTATAAAGGAGATATATTGGTGATCGCTACCAGTGTAGTCTTCCAATACTTTCCATTCCTTTATGGTTCCTGCTATGCCTTCTGATGCTAATGTAATGTCTGGCGTGGTTTCCTCGCATCCTGGTCTTCGGAAGGTTCGGGCTGACATTTCTAGCACGCGTTTGCCTCTGGAGTCCGTGTTTGGCATTCCCCACTCCGTGGCTCTTGAGTTTAGGTCTCCTGCCATCAGAAAGGGTCCTTCCAAGTTCATGGCCGTATCTTTGATGCCGTCGAGTTTATCTTGGAAGTCTTGTATGCTGTCGCTTGGTGTCAGGTAGCAGCTTATTATTTTTATATGGTTGTGTCTGGCCCAGACGTAGCCGTGTCCATATCCCTTTTCCGAGATGTGCATGCTGCTTCCGGGAGGTACCCATATAGCAGCGGTACCACTGCTGTCTTCTATCCAGATCCCGTTTTCTTTTTTCTTATACTGTTCGCTTATGATTACAAGGTCATAATGCCGCTCAGTGATCATCTGTGTCAGTAGCGCGTCAGCCGTTTTACTTCTGTGCATGTTAGCTTGCAGGACACTCATTTCAGGCACCAGTTTCTATATACTAAGCATCTTATGGAGCTTGGGATGTGATCCAGCTCAGTGTATTTGGCTTCCGAGCACAGACAGCATTTTGGTGGCTTGTTGCACTCTTTTAGCTTATGGCCTGGTTGGCCGCATTTTATACAGAGGCCTTGCCCTCTTCTGTCCGGGCCTTTGCAGCCCCCGATTAGATGGCCGGGGCCAAAACATCGAAAGCACCTCTTGCAGTTTTCTTTGAGTCGCACTCTGCAGTTTATACAGCCGATTTTGATCCTTGCTTGCTTTATTATTATCTCTGCTTTTTCTTCATCGAGCGTTACGAATGCCCTCACTTGTTCTCTACTGTTGGGAACGGAGATGTTGATCTTCATAGCTTTGTCGTATCCTTGCAGCATACTCCTTACTGAGTCTTCGACTTCTTCTTTTGTCGTTAAGGAATCGAGGTCTTTTATTTCAACTGTGGCCCTTGGTTTAAGGTCTGCTACAGTAGCGGTCTCTCGTAGGGTGCTCTTTAATGCCTCGCAGAAGGTTGGATTTGCCGTTTGCCCCTTCTCTAGCTCCAGTAGTACTGCTCCAGCCCTTGTTTTCCGGATTCCCTTCAGCTTGACTTCGTCACTTGATTTTAGCTTACTGCGTATATTTTTCAGGACATCTGCGTAGCTGTTTCCTTCTGCCGGCTTAATCACTACCGCCTCGGAGAGCTTTTTAGGCTTAGTGGGGCCTTTTCGCTTTTCGTTTGCCTTCTTTTGTCTCACATCCTTGTTCGGGGATTTTGGTTTGCCTGGCGTGTTTCGTTTCCCATCCGGTTTCTTCGCCTTTAACTTCTTGTTCGTCACTTGTTTCCATTCCCCGTCCTTTTCTCTGCGCGCTTTCTGGGTTGGCTGCTGTTCTGGTGGGCTTGTCGCTCGCCTTTTCGATGGTGTCGTGGTGTCTGTCAGGTTAGCCGGAGCAGCACGTCCGATCTCTTTTTCTTTCATTTTCCAGTTCGTGCGGTAGCTTTGGATGATGTCGAACATTTCTTCTAGTTGGGCTGCTCCATTCTTGACCTCGAGGCTGATATTCTTTTGTTTCGCTATAGCTTGCTTGATATTTTGGACGATGCTCTTGCATTTTTCCAAGGACTCCTCTTCTGCGAGTTTCATCTTGATAATAAAGTCCTGTCGGAGAGATAGGACCTGGCGTTGTCGGGTGTGCGGCTGGCGAATTGTATTTCTCGTGTCTGGAGTTTTTGGTGCCTTCTGTTTCTGGGCGTGCTAAGTCGACCAGGTCCGTTGCTTCTGGGGCGTGGACGGCGTTAGTAACTCCTTTTGCTTGTTTTACCTGCAACGTTGGTGTGCTTTGCAGGACTGGCGACCGCAAGGTCCTGCTGCTTCTGCGGAATATGCTCACATTCTCTTCTTGGATAAGAGCGCTGTGTGCTTGTTGTTGTTCTTTTTGTGTTTATTACTCCACATTTGACAGAGAATTTTTAGCAATATACAATTCAATTAAACATTTTAAACATTTTCTAGAAGGTAGAACATTCACTGTTTATACTGATCATAAACCTTTAACACATATTCTAAATTCTAAATCAGACAGATCACCTCGACAAATTCGACACTTAGAGTACATTGCACAATTTACAGACGACATTCAATACATTTCTGGAAAAGAAAACATAGTTGCTGATACCCTTTCACGTATTCCAGATGTTAACATGATTTTAGCCCAAGACATAAATTTTCAAACATTATCCGAGGAACTACAAAAAGATCAAACACTTTATGACATAATATCTGACCAAAATTCCAACAGTAATTTAAAAGAAATTAATATTCCAGTACTTAATCTTAATATTTGGTGTGATATTTCTCAACAACCTTTTAGACCATTTGTTCCCAATTCTATGAGAAAAATCATTTTTGATAAAATTCATTCTTTATCACATCCAAGTGTACGTACAACTAGGCGTTTCATTCAATCAAAATATTGTTGGCCTAATATGCGCAAAGAGATAAATAATTGGACTTCTACTTGTATAAGTTGTCAAAAATCAAAAATTTCTAAACATACTAAGACGCCTGTGCAAAAAATTAACATTCCATCAGGACTATTTGAACGTATTCATATGGATCTTGTTGGTCCATTACCTGTGTCAAAAGAAAATCGTTACATTTTAACTATCATTGATAGACATACACGTTGGCCAGAGGCATATCCACTTAGAGATATTTCAGCTAATTCTATAGCAACAACATTTGTTCAAAATTACGTTCCTCGTTTTGGCATTCCACTTTATATAACAGTAGATCAAGGATCACAGTTTACATCAAAATTGTTCACAGAATTAACTAAATTGTTAGGATCTCACAAAATTCATACGTCCCCATATCATCCTCAATCAAATGGAATGATTGAAAGATTTCATAGGACATTAAAGACTGCTATTACTGCTTCCGAGGATTCTACTCACTGGTCTGAAATTCTTCCTTGGATATTATTAGGATTACGTACGTCTGTTAAAGAAGATTTAAAATGCTCTTCTGCAGAATTAGTTTATGGACAAACATTAAGATTACCAGGTGAATTAGTTGTTACGAACAGTTATACCAATGAAGTTGATAATACAAATGAAACTCTTTCTAAGCTAAGAAAATATTTTTCAAATGTTAGATCAAAGGTTGTACATCACAATAAAGAATACTCTTTTATTCCTAAAATTTGGATACTTGTGAGTACGTTTTTGTTAAAGTTATTCACAAGTCAAATTTGCAATCACCTTATGAAGGACCATTTAAAATTATTTCGAAAAATGACAGAGTATTCAAAATTCAACATGGAAATATGATTAAAATGGTTTCAATAGATTTACTCAAACCTGCAAATATA
>NW_023467616.1:6194-6478 GCF_013731165.1 Rhagoletis pomonella
CCCCCAAAGAAGTCTATATTTGTCTCTAGATTTTCGAGGGATACTTCCGAAGACGATATAAAGTTTTACATCTCGTCCAAATTTAACAAAACTATCAACTTAAGTATCGGAAAATTTAATTTTAAATATGAAAAATATATTTCTTCATTTAAAATTTACGTAAATTTAGAAAATTTTGACATGCTCCTTAGTAGTTAATTTTGGCCTTCCAGAGCTTTCGTTCGTGAATTTGAGTATAGGTCCAACAAAAATAATAATTTAGCAAATATTCCCCGTCAGAATAC
>NW_023467617.1:0-6478 GCF_013731165.1 Rhagoletis pomonella
CGTGACTGCGAGCTGTTTGCTATTGAAACGGTCCTTCAGTTTATCTTGAGGCGCACTTGCCGAGCCGATGAGCACCGGTACTCTTAAGTATTCCCATATGTTATTTGGCGAGATACAAGAATTGTTGGTTGCTTTCAACAGAAATAGAGTTTCGAAAGGTTCCTCGACAAAGATTTTACGTACTGTTTCGAGGAAAAGCGCTTCCGAAGTTAAATTTTGAAAAACTCTCAAATGCATCGGAGTGGTGAATTTAATAAAAGATATCCAAACAAACGCGCGTAGACACGACATAGCGAATATCTGTCTTTTTGAGTACTAAATTAGAGAACGATTTGTATAACATTATTCATGTCGAGATTTACAAGCTTTCGACAATTTTGTGTTCGAACTAAATGCCGCATATGTTGATATATAGATAAGCTTGTACATACTTAAACGGCGCCTGTGCGATTACTGTGCCGCCAATTAACAAGTCACATCAATTAATAATGCAATGATACAGGCATTTCATTGTAGTTAAGTCCCAAGAGGGTCTTGCTATTACTTATCAATTTTATTTTCTTCTTCTTATTTGGCGCTGTAACCGCCTAAGCGATTTTAACCGAGTTCAACAAAGCACGCCAGTCATTTCTTTGCTGTGCTAGCTAACGCCAATTTGAAATGCCAAGTGAAGCCAAGTTCTTCTCCGCCTGGTCTTTCCATCAGTGGGGGCCTTCCTCTTCCTCTGCTACCACCAGCGGGTTCCGAGTTGAATACTTTCAGAGCTGGGGCATCGGTGTCCATTCGAACGACATGGCCAAGCCAGCGGAGCCGCTGTATTTTAATTCGCTGCGCTCTCATTGTTAAATCGTCTGCAGTAATCCGCAAAATCTTTCTACCGAATACTCCAAGAGCCGCCTCATCGGATGCTGTCATTGTCCATGCTTCTGCGCCATATACCAGCACGGGCATGATGAGTGACTTATAGAGTGTGGTTTTCGTACGTTGAGAGAGGACTCTACTTCTGAATTGCCTACTCAGTCCAAAGTAGCACTTGTTGGCTAGAGCGATTCTGCGTTGAATTTCCATGCTGACATTATTATCGGTGTTAATGCTGGTTCCCAAGTAAACGAAATTGTCTACTTTCTCGAAATTATAACTGTCAACAGCGACGTGGGTGCCAAGGCGCTGACTGTTTGTTTGATGACAGGAGATACTTCGTCTTGTCCTCGTTTACCACCAGACCCATGCGCTTTGCTTCCCTATCCAACTTGGAAAAGGCAGAACAGACTTCGCGGTTTTTGTTACCGATGATGTCGATGTCATCGGCATAAGCCAGCAATTGCACGCTCTTGTAGTAAATTGTTCCTGAGCGGTTCAGTTCTGCAGCTCTGATTATCTTCTCCAACATCAGATTGAAGAAGTCACATGAAAGGGAGTCGCCCTGTCTGAAACCCCGTTTTGTGGCGAACGGCTCGGAAAGGTCTTTCCCAATTCTGACGGAGCTGGTGGTATTGCTCAACGTCATTTTACACAGCCGTATGAGTTTTGAGGGGATGCCAAATTCAAACATAAAGTCGACAACTAGGTGGTGAGTGTCGATCCTATTCTCGCGGGTCTTTTCCAAGATTTGGCATATTGTGAATACCTGATCCATGGTGGATTTGCCAGGCCTAAAGCCATACCCAATCCGCTCATTGACGTTGGGCTTCAGTCATTCATGCTTAGAAGGCTGATGCCGCGGTAGTTGGCGCGATTGGCGGGGTCGCCTTTCTTGTAGATTGGGCCAAGCACACTTAAATTATAATCGCCGGGCATGCGTTCATCTGACCGTCTTCTGCATAAGAGTTGATGCATCCTCGCCGCCATACTTCAATAGCTCAGCTGGCGGGCTGCCAGTTCCAGCAGCTTTGTTGTTTTTCAGCCGCGTTATTGCTATTCGTACCTCGTCATAGTCAGGCGGTGGAACATCGACTCCGTCATCATCGACTGCGGGCTCAGATTCTTCTTCTCCACAACTTTTCGCGCTGCTACCATTCAGTAGGGAAGAAAAGTGTTGCCTCCATTATTTAAATACGTTTTGAACATCGGTTGCTAGGTCGCCATTGTTGTTCTTACAACAGTAAACCCTGGTCCTGAAAACTTCCGTAAGTCGCCTAACTCTCTGGTAACATTTTCGGGCATTCTTCCTGTCGGCCAGCATTTCAAGCTGTTCGCACTCACGTTTTTCGGCTTCTCTCTTCTTATTGCGGCAAATACGTCTCGCTTCCCTCTTCAGATCCCTATAGCGGTCCCACATAGTTGCGCCTGATCGCAGCGTGGCCCTGTAGGCGGCATCTTTTTTCTCTGAAAGCTGTCTGTCGGTTTGTTGCAGAGTGCTTTCTGAGAGCAGGTGTGGGAGTCGAGTAGCGAAAGCACTGACTGTCTGTTGTGATTGCAGCTTTTCGACGTTAAGCTTTCCTTGCATATTTGGGCACACATTTTTTGCTGCACAGAGGCGGGTGCGTATCTTGGCTGCAACAAGATAGTGGTCCGAGTCGATGTTTGGGCCTCGGAGTGTGCGTACGTCTAAAACACTGGAAGCATGCCTTCCGTCTATCACAACATGATCGATTTGGTTTTTCTTTTTTCGATCCAGAGACAGCCACGTAGCTTGAACCTAGCAATGCATAATACTACCATGTTTCGGGCCCCGGCGAAGTCGATCAGCCTCAATCCGAACTAACAAACCAATTTTTCTTCGAAAGTATTACAAGCCTTAGAAATCGTAATAATGAAGCTATGGCTCGGCTCTTCCATTTTGAAGGCCAGCTTCAACTCTTTAGGATAAAAATACAATCTTTTGAATAGGATTGTTCCCTGTATACAATTTTAATTAATTAAGTAAAATATTGCAAAGCTTTAAGTTAATCAAACCTATTTAAATGCACTCTTCTCCAGGAGTAGTAATTTCGAAGAGGGTTGCCAACTATTAAAAAATTAAAATCTCTAAATATAGGAAGAAAACCACTTTTAAGTTGATTACATGAAGATTTTGACTGAGTAGAACCCTTTTAAATTTTCCTAAGAATAATTCTCTAGAACATTTTAATCCCTTCACGACCTTCAAAATTTTCTTTTTGGAGGTCTTTTGAAGTAAGGTGGGAGCTAATAGGTTAAAATATTCTACGAAAATATTTCCCATGAAATTTTAGTGTACACATCTTATTTTTTTTCACTTTTGTTAAAAATGCTTATATTAGGCAGGAGCATGAAAATTTTAGTACGCCATAAAATAAAAGTACGAGCTAACTTTTGCAAATCCATCGAGTGTGTTATTACTGGATGTGTATACTTTCAGAAAATATTAGCAAGTCCGTGCTGGTTTCAGCTGTCGCACAGTGCTATTATTAACATTTATTTTATTTATTTAAGAAATGAAACTGTATCTATAATACTTTCAAGTCTTTTATAATACATCAACTGGTTAAAACTAACAATTAATCAAATAGCAACAAAAAATATTAATATTTGTATTTTTAATTAAAATTAAGACTTAAAACTTAAGGCTAGATATGATAAAAAGTCTGGCATATAAATACGAACATACAGAGATGGAGAAATGATAACAGTTTAATAAAAATCGCATTCATTGTGCGGATTTAAAGTAATTATGCACTACTTTTTCGAAGTTACTCCGATTCATCGCTGCTTTTACGGATTCCGGAATTGAGTTCCAGAGCCTTAATGAAGGACAGCTTAGCTGAAGACAAGTAGGAATATTTTTCGGGACAATCAGACTTTAATGCCTATTAGATCTTGTTGATTTTAATTTTTCAAAACGGAATTTTGAAGATTTGAATTCTATAAGCTTATACATATATATACAATTTCTAGCCGCCAGATATTCAAAAATGCTGCATCCTAGAATTTTGTTTTTCCACATAGAAATTTGGTCATATCTTTTGAGGCCGTAAACGTAACGTGTAACGTTATTAAACACAACATCAATTTTGTGAAACGAAATAGAGTAAAAATTGCTATACGCGAGCCCAGTGTATGTGATGTGTGGTACAATAAGCTGAATAGCCAACTTTATTCTGGTATTCTGGTATCTAAGGGTGTAAACGACGCTGACATTCTACGTAATCTACGTAAAACAGCATACACGTTACCTACAGGAGGTATTCATAGCCCTAACAATGCGGACTGGGACATGATCGTCAAATAATTTAATGAGAATTTTATTTAAAAAGTCAAGTTTTTCATCTATGGTCTTGTATAACTAACAGCTATCCCAGTTAACATTTGACAAATCATCGAAAAGATCAGTAACGTTAATAGACCTCAGATCGCGATACATAAAAATAACACTATCAGCAGGAAAATTCAACGTCACATCTAATGCACAAAATATTAGGTCATAGTCAGAGGTAAAAGACATTTGGTCAAATTTAAGATTACGGTCAAGATTAGACGTAATAACCAGGTCTAGCAAGCTAGCTTTCGAATTGTTGGCGTATCTTGTTGGTAAAAACTTGTTGACTACAGCAAGACCAGTAGTGGATACGTGGTAAAGTAGTTAACATTAAAATAACCACATATAACATAATACTCATATTCAGTTAAAAACAGTGATAATGCTAGTGCTTGGTTTTAGTCGTACAAAAACTTTCCCACGGCTGGAGAAGGTTGACGCCAATTGTTTCTGCCGCCTAAGCTCCGACGCATACGACAGTACTTAACGCAGCATTTTTGGCCAACTTTCATGCAGAAAAATTGATCCATAATTAGGCAATCCAGCATCAGAGAGCGCTAGCAAGTGCAGAGAACAACTTAACAACAATGGGGCAGTTGTTGCCCATTAGTTGTTGCACTATGCTGAGAGTTCAGACGAGCACTCATCAGCTGCTTGAGGGTTCCCGTTTATTATCACATCGGTGGAAACTGCATTGCTTTCAAGAGCAGTGAGCTGCGCCTGAGTAGACATCAGTCCACTGCGGAGAGCTAGAACTTCAGTGCACGTGTTCTCGACTGCACTCACCCTTTTACCAATACCTGTTATAGGGTTTGTTCGTCGAAAATCCAGCAAGAATAATCCAACACTCAAAATACCAGAGAGTAAGAAAAAATTCTGTCAAATTCTCTCGCATGTTGGGAAACTTGCAAAGTTGTGCACGAACGCAAATTTGCAGGAATTTGCAAGTTTCCCTGCCAGCTAGTGTCCATGGTTGCATTTCAAACATAATAATTTTTTATAGGATTTCCAAAATTCTTTCAAATGGACAAAAACAGGATATACATATACATATATTTCGTGTTGTTCTGAATTTCTTTAACATACATTTCAATTTCTTGGATTTCTTGTTGGGTGTTTTCGTGTTGATGTCATTGTGTACATATGTATGTTTGTACGAACTTTTTAAGCTATCAGGTGAATCAGTGCGCAGGTATCCGCAACAGGAACAACTCGCAGCATACGCGAACACCGGTAGATTAGCAACTTTTGGCAAATTTCAAGATATTACCCAGAAAAACCCTAATATTTAAGAGCACTGCAAAAGCACGTCTTACTCTGATGACATCACGATTTAATACATATATTCTTAAAAGACATCTTAAAACTATTTTAGATTTTTCTCAACTTAAATGTAATTTTTCCTTCTCCACGTTTACATCCCGTCCTCATCTTCAATTTGTGCACACAAATTTCCATAAGTAAACCCAAAGTACTCACGCCCAATCCACAGAATAGTAAGTACCATGGAAACTTCAAGTCTTCCAATCGGATATCACGAAACTGTTCGATGCTGCTATTGTCCTTCAGCGACAGCTTGCCTGTTGCCCACAAATTCACGAACGTCATTGTGTGCCAGTGGTCTAGCAGGCCAGTTTCCATTGTACGCATGATTAGCGAATTCAACGGCTCCATCAAATGCGAATTCTCCGCCACAGGTATGCTCATCAATAAATGGTCGAAAAATTTTAAAGTTGGAGCCAAACAATATATCTTACGCTTAAATGTTCGCTGTTGCTGCTCGAAAATAGGCCAAAGAAATGCCGGCATAGAATAGGCATATGTTGTGTCATACTCAGAACGATGGCGATAATATATTTCACTATCTTCCAGCTGCAAAATATCATGGAATACTCTGTCGAACCCAGAGCCAAGTGCATCTTTGATAACTCCAATTTCTTCGCGACTAAACATGACTTTTAAGTTTGCCCGTCGCATATCATCGAATGACAGTATCTTCTGCTCAAGTGGTGGACTTGTGAACAAAGTTTGAAAGTAAGCTGAGTACATGTTGTTAACAAACAGACCAAGTAGAAACAGCCAAATGTAAAGCATCTTCAACGAAAGTATTGGGCGACGCCTTATTAAGAAGGAGAGCCCGAAAATGCCACGCATAATATTTACATTAATCAAAATATTGGCCAAATTGAACTCAGCTGAACGTTTATAGAATGTATGCTTCATAAAGGTTTCCAGCATGGAGAAGAGCAAATCCAGAATCAT
>NW_023467618.1:0-6478 GCF_013731165.1 Rhagoletis pomonella
ATGGAAACACATATGTACATTAGACTGCATCACTCCCCTAAAAAAAATCGGTGCTGTTTTTCCATTGGAATTATAAAATCTATTATATTTGAAGACGTCCACCAAAATATTTCGAAAAAATATTAAGATTAAAGTGAGCTGGACCGATTTGAAAATACCTCCAAAAATTTAGTTTTTTATGAATAAAAATAGTTTCTTAAAGATTTTTTTTTTGAAAAAATTCCCTCAAATGACAAAACAGTTTAAGCTTAAAAAATCTGCGTAAAAATATTTTTAAAAATTAAAAAAAAAAATTTTGAACGGAATCGTATAAATGAGATTTTTGATGCTGTTTTTAACTTTTTTCAAAGATTGGTATAAGAAAAACTTGAATAACTGAGCCTAAACTATCCCGATTTAAACTTGTGAGATATCATTGGAAAGGTATTTTCTCACCCTTTTTATTTCTTTGCTAATAAACTCATTCAAAGGATGAAAGAGAAAGGTAGGATGAACAAATATCATTCAAAGTTGAATTAAGATGTGTTGGTATTTGAATATAAATATATTGGGACTCGAATGCCTTTCTTCACATAAATAAAAATAGTGGGAAAATACCTTTCTTCCGAGATCCCATAAGTCTAAATCAGAATAGTTTTGGCCCAGTTATTTAAGTTTTTCGTAAATCAATCTTTGAAAAAAGTAAAAAAACAGCATCAAAAATCTCATTGTCACGATTCCGTTGAAAAGATTTTTAGATATTTTTATGCAGAATTTTTAAGCCTAATTTGGTTTGTCATCTGAGGGGACTTTTTTCAAAAAGTTCTTTAAGAAACTATTTTTATTCATAAAAAACTCCATTTTTGGAGGTATTTTCAACTCGGTCCAGCTCGCTTAAATCTTAATATTTTTCCGAAATATTTTGGTGGACGTCTTAAAATATAATAAATTTTGTAATCCCGGCGGAAAAACGCAACTTTTTTTTTGTGATGCAGTCTAATGTACATATATTTGAATTTTAGGAAAACAAGGTAAATGAGAAAATGGGCTAAAAACGGCAAATTTTTTTTTACAAAACGCCTAACAAATCGGCGTCCGGCTAAACCGAAATTTCTCCGGCTATCGCAACCGGGTAAATCTAGCCAGAAAACGGCTAAAATGGCAACCCTGTAATGCAGAAACCAATACATGAAAGAGCCAAATATCAATATTTAGACAAACCCTCTATGGTAAAAATTGTAATTAATATTTACCATAGAAATTATGTATTATTACTTTCTCGACAGTCATTAATTAATTAACTGCTATAAAAGATTTCACGAAAAAGCCATCGATAGTGACAGAAAAAACAGCGATAGTGGGGGAAACTGGAAAACATCGATACTATCGATAGTGCCATCGATTGTTTTCCAGCTCTACAAGTTGGTACCAATTTTTTTTTCAAATCGTGTTCGTTTGGCCAAACACCCAGTAAAACTTGCAATGAGAGAGCACAATTTGGACATTTCATTTGGAGGGGAAGTTGCAAATTCGTACTGGGAAAATTTTTGCAAACCAGTACCTGGAGCAAAGCTGCACACTGCAACTGGTGAGCGCACCCAAGTGATAGGAGAAGTACCATGCGAGGTAATAATCGGGGTCGTGGCCTCGTACACCAAGTTTATAGTGGCAGACATTATATACATATTTAACTTATCTGGCTAGTTACGTGTCCATTGTGCTAATTTGCTTTTTATGTGTTCGTTGCAAAATCGACCACCCGGCAGTCTGTCAGGGTTAAGTTTTGCTGAAATTTATACGTTTATCCACCAAAATCGTTTGATAAAGTGATAAACTTTGGTTAAATAGATTTCTATACAAAGTTAGATAGTTCATTTATCAAAACGATAAATTTATCATTTTAACAAGTTTATCATCAGTTGATCACTTTTGATGAAGACCCCTATTGTTTCTGAAAAATTTCTCTTTATTTTATCTTAAACCCGATTTTTGGAGCATTGGATGCTGCACCCGAGTCGCCAGATTGAAAAAAGAAAATATTCCTTTAAACTCTAATAACTCGAAAACTATAAGCTTCTGCAAACAAATTTTAACCCTTTAATGCAGTCTGTCATATATGATACGCTCTTTGACCCTTTCAAGGCAGAGGAAAAATGGTTCTCAATATGCTTTTGAACTTGCTTTTCCTCATGTTGATGTAAATGGTAATCGTAAAAATAATTCTATAGTAATATATTAATAAAAAATAATGATTTCTTCAATTAAGTCTTTTTTTATTTTTTCCATTTATCTATGTATGTATAAGATAATATTCGAAAACCATATTTAAGGTAAAGTAGCCGCGAAAATAGAATATTAGACCTCTTTAACTGAGCCATTTATAGGACCGATCCTAAAATTTCGTTAATATCTTAAGAGGTAAAAACGGCCTCGAGCTCAATAAAAATTGTTGAATATAATTTTTATAAGGCCACAAAATAACAAAGACAAATAACTTAAGGCGAACACACCTAAAAGTTAAACATTCCAAAAATAGAATTATTAACAAAAACCAACAAAACCAACAACCACATGATCAAGTGTGAATCGCGGCGGAATAGCTGCGATTAATTTTGTTGGCTTAACAGAAAAATAAAAAAGTGGGGAAAAAGCAACGATAATATACAAGGCGAACTTAGCACAGTGCATAGGCAACTGGTTGAGTCAGTGAATCGTCGGTTCGAAGTCTACTAAAAGAAGTCTGATGAGGAAATGTGGTGATTTCCGAAACAGTTATCACTTCTACCATTTTTTCACATTACTGTTGCTTTTCAACAATAAGTTTTTCATTAAAAACGGCCTCAAGCTCATTAAAAATTTTTGAATATAATTGTTATAACGCCATAAAATAACAAAAAACAAATAACTTAAGGATGAGCACACCTAAAAGTTAAACATTCTAATAATAGAAAATATTATCAAAACCAACAACCACACGATAAAGTGTAAATGTAGCCGAATAGCTGCGGTTGATTGTAGTTGGCTTAGCAAGTGAAATAGTGGAAATAAGCAACAAGAATTAACAAGGCGAACTTAGCACAGTGCGTAGGCAACTGGCTGAGTCAGTGGGATCGTCGGTTCGAATCCTACTGAAAGAAGTCTGATGAGGAAATGTGGTGATTTCCGAAATAGCTATCACTTCTACCATTTTTTCAAATTATTGTTGCTTTTCTACAATAAGTTTTCATTAAAAAACGGCCTCGAGCTCAATAAAAATTGTTGAATATAGTTGTTATAAGGCCATAAATTAAAAAAAAAAAAACAAATAACTTAAGGATGCGCACACCTAAAAGTTAAACATTCTAATAATAGAAAATATTAACAAAAACCAACAACCACACGATAAAGTGATAGCTGCGGGATAGCTGCGCTTGATTGTAGTTGACTTAGCAAGTGAAATAGTGGAAATAAGCAGCAAGAATTAACAAGGCGAACTTAGCACAGTGCGTAGGCAACCGGCTGAGTCATGTGGGAACGTCGAACGCCGAAATAGCTATCAGTGGAAGTGATCACCACATTTCCTCATCAGACTTCTTTCAGTAGGATTCGAACTGACGATCCCACTGACTCAGCCATTTGCCTACGTTGCTATCGTTGCTTTTTTCCCACTTTTCCATTTGTTAAGCCAACACAATCAAGCGCAGCTATTCCGCTGCTTTTCGCACTTGATCATGTGGTTGTTGGTTTTTGTTAATAATAACTTTTTTTTAGAATGTTTAACTTTTATGTGTGCTCGTCCTAAGTTATTTGTTTTTGTTATTTTATGGCCTTATAACAATTATATTCAACAATTTTTATTGGGCTTGAGGCCGTTTTTAATTAGGGTTGTTCGACTTCACTAGAAAGTCGACTGTCGACTTTTCGATCGACTATGTACAGCCGAATTTAAAAGTCGACCGATCCACGAAGAAAAGTCGACTTTGTTCGACTTTTTTAATAAAAAGAAAATGTATTAACTATACTCTGCATTTAACTCATATATTAGCTATAAATATAAGAGTCAGAATACGCCAAAAATATCATGATTTACTAGTGGTCTTTAGAATAATCTGTAATTTAGTGAAATTTAATGCTAGGTAAAAAAAAACAGACACTAAAGGATTTTTAAAAATGTTGAAAATTGTTCCAGTTATACAGCATGAAAATGTTGGTTGTGAGGGTTTTCAAAAATTATATTTTTGAAAAATAATTTAAAAATTTTCGAATTTTCATAAAAAAGAAAATTCTAAAAATTTTTTGAATCGATATTTGGTAAGTACGGACAACTTTTTGAAAAATGTGGCCTTCCGATGGAGCAGAATTGGCGGGTATTGGTAGAAATATAGTGCCACTTTATAAGCATGGATAAATATGGGAGTAGCCCAGGCAGCTAGTGGATTGGGACTATCCACACGACTAATGTCGCATATTTACTGGAATCCTACCAGCAACGTTTTTAGCTGTGTTTAAAATGTTGTACCTTACGGATTGGTCAAATTCGAACCAAAGACTGTCTGCAGAAACTTACATAAACTCATGCAGAAAAACTTTCTTGCATGAAATTTTTAAAATAAATACCTATGTTTATCTTACCTCATTATTAACTGAAGACTGTGGAGACAAACGATTAACAAATTTGAGGAATTTGTTTTCGTATAGTAATTTTATGCGCTGCTCTTAAATGATTTGACAATGTCGTTGTACTGTCATTAAAATTAATTTCTCTACCACACTTTTCAAATTTCACTTCAGTTTTATTGGCAATTTTTTTTTAAATACGACCAGCACTCCGCGCCCTTGTTAGAAGATCAGTTTTTATATGCAAATAAATCGAAAAAAGTCGAGAGTCGAAAGTGAAAAGTCGACTTCAGTCGACCTCCATAAACTAAAAGTCGATCACTAAAATTCGACCTTCAGGAGTAAAAAGTCGATTTTGGTCGAAAATCGAAGTCGACTTTGGCATCCCTTTTTTTAATGAAAAACTTACTGTGGAAAAGCAAGAATAATTGGACAAAATGGTAGAAGTGATAGCTATTTCGGAAATCTTCAATAAAAATTGTTGAATATAATTGTTATAAGGCCATAAAATGAAAAAAAAAAAAACAAATAACTTAAGGACGAGCACACCTAAAAGATAAACATTATAAAAATAGAATTATTAACAAAAACCAACAAAACCAACAACCACATGATCAAGTGTGAATAGCAGCGGAATACCTGCGCTTGATTGTGTTGGCTTAACAAATAAAAAAGTGGGAAACAAGCAACGATAACTTACAAGGCGAACTTAGCACAGTGCGTGGGCAACTGGCTGGGTCAGTGGTATCGTCGGTTGAAATCCTACTGAAAGAAGTCTGATGAGGAAATGTGGGGATTTCCGAAATAGCTATCACTTCTACCATTTTTTCAAATTACTGTTGCTTTTCCAAAACAGGTTTTTAATTAAAAATAGCCTAAAGATCAATAAAAATTGTTGAATGTAATTGTTATAAGGCCATAAAATAACAAAAACAAAATTTTATAAAATAAAATAATGTTTATGTTAAAATAAAAATACAAAATGAAAAAAAAAGTTTTTGGAATCGCTCGGAGTGGGAACCGAACCTGGGGCTATTTCGTTCACTACTTCAACAACAAAACTTAGAACCTTATTTTACCATTTTAAAACCCCGTTCTTCTCATTTTAAAGTTAAAATTCTGCCATAAAATGCATTTCAATTTGACTATGAAAAAGTTAAAATAGTGATTACAATAAAACACAATTTTAATCGTTAAAACCTTTCTCTAACTTCTCTATGAGTACGGGCCAGAGTTTTTTAGTGGAATGGGAGCCAAAATCCAAAATTTCAAAAAAAGTGACATTTTGAACGGTATTTTGAGGAATAAGTTATTGTTGTTGTAAGTTCTCTATAATTTTCCTATATTACAGGATCATTTGCCTTCACGTTGAAAAAATTTTTATTCCATTACCTTTTTAATAACCGAAGATCTACGATTTTGAAAAAAAAAACTCGTGTTTTGCCCATAGTACACCGCCGTTTCCTTGTCTGAGCATACGAGACAGTTTCAGCAAATGTTGGCTTTGGATTCGCATACGGCCAGGGCCGCTAACTTTCCTTAGCTGTGAGGTACCATATTGAGGATAGAAAAGTGCCAAAATGTGCCAAATAGATAAATAAAAGTGCCAAAAAAGGTGCTATTATTTTTAATCCTTCCTAAACGCATGTCGTTCCAGCTGGAAGCACAGATCACAGGTTCGCCAGGATTTAGTCAAAGATAATGCGGAACTCAAAGAGAGACAGAATAAAATCGAGGAGCGGCAAGATAAAATCGAAGAGCTAATTAAGGAGAAAGTTGAGGCTAAAGTAAACGAGTTGGACGGTCGTTTTCGAGATGTGCAGATGAATCGTCCAGCCACTCCGACGAACACACCCAAGGTAAAAATTCCATCCTTTGATGGCACGATTCCTTTCCAAATTTT
>NW_023467619.1:0-6478 GCF_013731165.1 Rhagoletis pomonella
TGTACCCTGCAGGAAAACCCCGAACTAATGAGCAACATTTCTAGTTCTGTTCTAGATCTTTATCACTAGTTCAAAAGATGCGAAATGTTGTACTTTTGGAAACATTTATTTATTTTATTTCTTTTTAAACTTCAAATCGCTTCCTAAGGGTATAAAGTTGCAGTTAAGATCAAACAAATTTATTTTGCTGCAAGAAGCAAAAACAATTAGAAATGCAGTGTTTTCTTAAAGATCGAATTACCTGTTATATTTTTAACCGTTCAGTGACACGCAAATTTGCAAAGTCCAAACTAGTCATAGAAAATGTGATAAGCCCCAAGGAATAAAAAAACTTTAATTAAAAAGCAATATCTGACATGATGAATTTAGAACTGGTTCCGCGCTTCTCTTGCGGGTTTTTCGTTCAAATAATTCGCTACTATTCTGCACTGCACAGATGCTTTTTCATAGTTTGGTAATACAAAGAAAAAAAAAAATCATTAACATTTTAAAATCTTGGGACCTGCTGGAATCTGACCAATAACAGCCATCTGTAGAATTTAGGACGGGTTCGGAATTATCGAAAAATGGTTGCATTGACACTTCGTAGAACAACGTAATGTTTAATTCGCTAGCATGCAAAAGCGATATAACGCGCACTAGTCCTAGTTCTAAATTCTCTATCAACGAACCAGTTCAGCACTAGTGCGTCTCCTCACAGGGTATGCTCGTAAGTATGCATATATGTATGACATTTGAGCGTATACTCCACATGTGCCCTTTTAAGTTTTAACGGCTGCTGCTGCTGTTACTGATGTATCTGTTTGCGCAGCTGTTTAACTTGCTGCCACATTTTGCCAATGCTTCAATACAATTGCAATTGCAAGCAATTATCACCCAGCAATAGCAGCTGTGCATCTAACTTTCTCCCCTTTACTATTTTGCGGCTTGTGCCGGGTGCTACTTTTATTCTATACATGTCTGTATTTATGTAGGTACTTTGAATATATACAATCATTAGGAGGTGTATCGCAACAAAAATAATCTTTGAAGTTTCGTTACATGAACTTTACAGTTAGGTAGGTATATTTTATTAGCAACAGCAATATATAAAGTCATAATTCAAACCTTTCTTAAATCTCATACGTTTGGTCTCCATATTGTAAAATTTCGTAGAAGTTACTTTTTTACGTACCTAGGTGGCAACCCTCTTCAAAAGATATGCTGGCATTAGTCCAGATCATATCTCTATGACAAATTGTATACAAAAGGGCCACAAACATACTTACATCGCTCTTTTTTAACTTACTAATTAAATTGATTCCACCTTTTTGAACAGGTGGCAACCCTCTTATTGAATATTTGAAATAGATTGATCTTGAACCGATTTCGTTTGATACCAATTTTGATCTGATTTTGTTGTGTATTTTATTTGAATTATTAATTGTACAGGAATACAAATTTTTATTTCTTTCTATTGATAAGTTTTCGAGCTTTAAAAAAAGTGGTTCCGCTTATTCACGTATATCTTACGAACCAATTTAACAATTTTTATATGAAATACGGCAAGAGAAAGCTAACAAAATTCTCGAGATAAAGTATATCGTCGATGCTTTAGCGAAACCGCTTATCTGACGGCACTCAAATTTTACAGGAGAGAAAACGGTTTCCATTTTTGCCACAACTGCGATTTAGGCGGTTTTGCAATTAGTCGATGGGCGATTTTGTAAAAACATCGACGATATACATACATACCTTTTCGACAGGCCTGATAGTTTCTGAGAAATTAATTAATATTCCCAAATTTTTATTTTTTTTTGATAAAAAAGTTAAAGCAAATCAAATTTTAATAGTCAAGTAAGAACGTCTGTTCCTCTAAAAAAAATTAAGCTACCAATGGAAAAAATTCGATGGTGTTACTCAGGTGTACATAGGGTATGAGTAACAATCTTTCGTGCTTATTTTTCATACAAAAAATTGTGCATTTTCATTTGACCACTCATTGATTTCCTTTATTAGTAATTAGTTTGATTGTTCTGCAACAGAACAGGCTTTAACGCAAATGCAAAAAAAAAATACAAAGAATATGTTATTTTTTAATTTTTTCCGCGCTACAGCCGGTTTCACTAGCAATTTAAATGGAAAATGATTTTAAATTTTCTGTCATATAAAGTTCAAGAAGTTAAAATAGTTTTTCACTTAAACTGCTTTCATGAAAGTGGCTGCTAAATTTTGATTTTTTTTATTTGTTTACCAAAAGGCAAATAATCTGGTATTATTAATTAATTTCTCAGAAACCTTGTGGTTTAACAAACAGTGATGCACACGGAACCTCTTTCATCATATTTAAAATATTTTATTTATTAATTGATTTTACCTTTGGAAAAGGTGGCAACTCTCTTCAAAATATATCCTGTATGTTGATGCAGCTTATAGCTAATGGTGAAATTATAAATATGTAAAGTAATGAAAAAGCTTTGTCGCTTTATTTTCTTAACATTTTTAAAGACAAATTTTGAAATAAGATTATGTCAAATATGCGAAAATACCATTAGCATTAAGAGACTTGAGCTTAATCCCGATATATTTATCTGCGTTTTTTCTTCATCAAAGATATACAGTAAGGTATTATTACAGGAACTCTCCTGAAGAGAAAGAAAGTTCTCCGATCGAAAAATAGTGATTTTCAAGAACTCTGTACCATTTCCACGAAAAATGGTTTTTCTCCATATAAAACATATGGAAAACTTGAGCGCTTTGAGCGACCTCTAAATATTTTATCGATCTCGAACAATCCTAGGGGGTGAGAGCACTAACATTCCGACTTTTTTCTACCTGCATTTTTGAACTACCCTAATGTGCACAATCCTTATATATTTTTTTATTTCTCTTCACCACCCTAGCAGATATTGGATAGGCTTTCGTTCAAGGGAATACAATTCCGTAGATTTACTAAAGCTAGTGCTACACTTAACATTCTTCCGCGCACAGATAAATATGTATATGTAAAAGTTTTCATACTCAACTCCTTCTATATATAAATGACTATGCCTAGATACGTGAAAATGCCTTACTTGTGCATTTAAATCTTCACTGCAAATGATTTGTCATTTTGTGGTAGATAATATTTGGAAATATTGTCACTCCTTCATTGTATTTTACCTACGCTACTTCACGGCAATCAGTTTCAATGGTTACTTTGAAGTGTCAACTATTGTACTTACCATGTATGTATGTATGTAACTACCTTCATTCACAAGTTGCATAAGAAGCATGCTGAGCACTTTGTGTGTACAGATATCACATACATATGTATTAAGCTTTACTGAAATACATATTTACATACTTACTCGTATGTATTCATGCAAATAAATAAATAGGTGACTCTGTGTTTGTACTCGGAAGGCGCATGCATATACTTACATAGGTGGCTTTAGTAAAGGTAAATTGATATCGAGTGCTTTTTCGTGCTTCAATTTAAGCTTAAATTATTTATTTTATAGTCATCTATTACTCCAAACGATTGAAGTGTGAAACCTTTATTGCGTTAATATATGCAAATCAATTCATGCAAGTGCGTTTATACTCGTTTAGTCTATAAATAGGAGTAATATATGCATCAATCAATAGCACAGATTGCTTTAATGTATACATATATATAAACGTATGTACATACATATGTGCATCCATAAAATATGTATTGTGATTAAATTTGTGTATTAAGTGACTCTCAGAAGAACTAATCATTTACACCTTTTAAATACATATGTACGTATGCACTTAAGAGCATTCAATTAATAATTATTCGTCAGTCGCCCGGTGGTGAGAACTTTTTTGAGCTCGTAAAAGTCTAATAAATTGGTATTTATAAAATACTAGACATAGTTTTCAATTCAGCTAAGTCAATCAAGATATTTGCTAATGCCTAATGATGCATGAACAGTTGTATTGGATTACACAAATTGGTTGATACTCAATCATTGTTAATAAATATTGAAAAATAGATGTAGTTTCGCATTATCTGTCATTCTGCAACAAAAACTGAATTTAACAAATGCGGACTTGGCACCTTTTCACCTTTAGGTAGCGTCATACATTTTTCATAACAGATCCAATATACAGATTTATTCAAAAGCTATCAAGAAACAAACAATACTTAAATAATTTGAAAAAAAAAAAACCAAAATGACAAAAAAATTTATGCCAATGAATCTAGTGGTAAAAGCGTTTATTTTTCACTTATGTGCAACATTTCGAAAATAATTTTACATTTACAATCCGAAGTTGCGATAGGTCATTCATATAATTTAGTTCGCAAAGTTATAATTTCACCAAACATGTCACTTTGCGATGATTGAAGAATCGTACTAATAAACATTTTTAAGAACGCAACATTGTCATTAAAATTTTTGTCATTTAATGCTTAGTGGAAATTCGTCATTAATCCTACTTAAGGAAACGCTGAAAATTTTAAATTTTTTTTTACCACAAATTAACCACTATTTTAAAAAGTGTATAATATAATGTAGCTGACTTATTGTAGATTTTTTGAAGTGAAACTTCTTTGGCGGCGGTTGGTTGAGTGGAGAGTAAATTGGCAAATTCAACGGAAATTGCAGACGGAAATGGTGGAACGGAAATGATGCAACGGAAATGGTTGGGCTGAAGTGCTTCTTGAGTGTATGGACATGGTATTAATTTAACAAAAACTTGCTAATAAAAGGTTAAAGAATAACCCTTAGCAAAAGATCAATACAAGAATGAAAGGTGAGTACGTACATAGACCAGTGATGCACACGGGAGTCTCCGGGAGCTACTCGGCTTTCACACGCAAGCAGCGTTGTCATTTGGACGTTTTTTGTATCCTGTTGACGTTTGGACGTTTTTTGTGTAAAAAATGACGTTTTTTTAACTTCCCAGTAACTTTTCTTTGTTACTAAATCTTGTAAGTAGAACTGATTTTGAACTAGTTTCTTAATAAATTTTACAATCTTTGTGTTTTGCTGCAGCTGCTTCAAAAGATTTTTTTTTTTGGATTCTTGGACTAAGGATCCCGTGGACTAAGGATCGGAAGAGCCGATCTAGTGCAGCACGCATGCTCGCAAAAGCATCAAAAAAGCTGTGCAGCATAAAACGTAAAAAAAAAGTTGGCGACTTTTTTAAGACTTCATTGAAAGTGTAATGAACGCAAAAAAAGACTGAAAAATTTCTATGCTCCTTCCTAGCAGAACGTAATTTTCGACAACCGGGCCCCTAATCAAATTGCCCTGAAATTTAATGGGCTATCAAACTTCACACTCAAAAAAAATTTAAAAAGTCTGAATAAAAAGTTGAAAATCTAGCTGAAAATTTGCAGATTTTTTATAATTTTTGCACAATTTTTGTGGATTTATATTTTGTTTGTTAAAGAGCTTGGCTTTTATGGAAAAATAATAAACATTAAATAAACGAAAGAGAAACAGCCAAAATGGATCAAAATATTGATGACTTAATGAGCTGATGACAAGTGTATGTATAAAATTATTTTTATATTAACGATCTCAAACCAGTTTACAATGAATTTTAAATGTGCTCTGTCGAATTGACATTTTAATATACCTTACGTACATATGTACCTTTGTATAGAATAAAAGTGTAATAGGAACAATTTTTTGTACATTCATTTGAAAAAGACGTTTTTGGGTAGGAAATGACGTTTTTTCAGACCAAGAGGGACGTTTTCTCATGACGAAGACCTGGCAACACTGCACGCAAGTCGTGTGTGCGCCGCTAGCAGCCGGTCAGTTTGCGTTTGTACTTCATGCTGCAAGCATCACATGCGCGACATTTTTTGCTGAGTACACACATACAGATACAAAAATATTGTGCTTGTATTCGGAGCTCTGCCAACGCTGTGCACCACTGACATAGATAAAGAAAAAGATAAAAGCAAAGTTAAAAATAAAAACAAAAAGAAGGATGCGTAAAGATAAAGGCAAAAATGAAGAACAAGTTAAATTTTAACACTTTACTTATATAAAGGCAAAAGTGAAGGGAAATATCTAGACGAAGATAATCATAAACACAAAAGTAAAAACGAAGATAAATATAAAGAAAAATATCAGGATGAGGATATCTATAAAAGTAAAGATGAAGATAGAGGACGAAAGATTAAAATAAAGGTAATTATAGAGAAAAAGATATAGATAGACACACAGACTCAATCTGGGAATTATTTTGGGATTTTCGTAATTCTCGAGACATATAGGTTTTGTTATCGATATTTTTATCCACTTTGTTATCGAAATTTTTAGGGATATTCCTATCGATATTTTCGGAACTTGTCAATATAATAATCGATTTTTTTTTTCGATTTTGTTATCGACTTTGTAATTGATATTTTTATCGTATTTGTTATCCATATTCTTATAATATTGTTGTGGATATTTTTGTCGATTTTGTGAACAATTATTTATCGATTTTGCTCTCGATATTGTTATCGACTTTGTTATCGATATTT
>NW_023467620.1:0-6478 GCF_013731165.1 Rhagoletis pomonella
TTAACCACTGAGCTATGTACATCCCGTAAACTCTTGTTGCTAATTCACAAAGCTCAATAAAAATATTAAAAATAAAAAAAAATATTAAAAATAAAATGTTAACAAGCCACAATAACATTGACAAAAAAATGTATATTTCATTGCAAAACTTGCGCCATCTATAAAGAGCAGATGAGGTCGCAGGTAATGGCAGCCTTGCCACCCGAGAGATCAACATACTCCTTGCCCTTCCACCCAAAAGGAGTCGATTTCGCTGGCCCTTTCTTAGAAAAATCGTCCCCACTTGGACGAGCTTCATATGTGAAGGCGTATGTCTGTGTGTTTGGATCTTTCTCGACAAAGGCCGTTCATTTAGAACTGTGTTGAGATCTCAGCACGAACGCTTTTAATGTAGCCTTTGCACGCTTCACCGGCCGTCGTGTCGTACCCCACCAGATCCTCTCCGACAATGGTAAAACCTTCGTTGGCGCCCAACGAGCACTACAACGAGATTTCGCCACGTTCCTCAATGAAGCAGCCACAGACATCGCGGAAAGATATGCCCTTCATCGATTCTCATGGAAATTTATACCGCCATACGCTCCACACATGGGAGATCTATGCGAAGCCGCCGTGAAGAGTTTTAAAACACATTTTAGAAAAGTAGCGGGGGGGTCAAAAATTCTCGTTTGAGGAACTCGCTACTCTTCTGGTTCGGATAGAGGCTGTCCTCAATTCCAGACCGCTCTCCCCTATGACAGAAGATCCACAGGATACCCTTGTGTTAACCCCAGGACATTTCTTACGCGGAGCACCACTCCTATCACTACCCGAACAAAACGTTGAACTACTTTCCTTGATCAACAAATGGCAAAGACTTAAGGTATTGCATCACCAATTTAGCATCCGATGGAAGAACGAGTACCTCAAGGAGCTGCATAAACGCTACAAATGGAAGCGCCCACAGCAGAATATCGAAGAAGTTGATCTAGTGGTAATAAAATACGATTTATTACCCCCCCAATGAATGGCGCTTTGGGCGTGTAATCAAATTGCATCCTGGTCCGGATAAAAACGTTCGTGTTGTAGAAATAAAAACTCAAAATGGAACCATTATCCGAAACATTACGAAACTGTGTGTGTTACCAACTGCCTAATGCTATGCTTACCCGTCATACTCTACATTTTGTATCCCATTATTATTTACCCTTTAGCCGCATGTATAAATACATAACAGCTACCCTTTATCAACGTATTTTCTTCTCACCCATTTTTAGTAAATACTTGATCCAATCGTCCTTTCTATCTATTTCTGTCCTTACAGAAACCGCAAAAAGCCAGAGCCACAGAAGTGCCGTCTGTGTGGTCAACGTCATGTGCTGCGGCAGTGCCGGGCGTTCTTAGCGATGAAGCCGGAGGAGAGGTACGAGTGCGCCCGGACTCATCGGTACTGCATTAATTGTCTCGCCGTTCCTCACACCACGGGGGCGTGCGACTCCACGTCCAGCTGCCGTCAATGCTCGCTGGGTCATCACACGCTTCTATACCGGGCTCAGCACTCAGAGGCGCGGCGAACTCGAAGCCGGCACGCGGGCAGGTCGACTCAACAACGCCAACAGAAACTCCGGCGACTGGTAGCTGAAGCAAAGGCGGCCCTGGACAAGTTAGATGCCGCCCTAAAATCAACAACGCATCAGGCGGGTGGAGGGGAGGGGGCGAACATGTTGAGAACATGATCGAGTTTTCGGAATAAGTCTCCACCTCCGTCAACGCAGCGCTCTGGCAACGCCGTGTCAGTGTGGCCAAAGGAGCACACAGCTGCCTTATCGGCAACGTCACCGCACACACAGCAACATCACACACACAGTCGAAGAACAACCGCCGCCGCGTACGTTTCGGAAGCTTGCTCGCGTACTATCTGTCGTATTTTTCATCCAAACCCGCTCTTGTGTTTTTTTATCACAGAAAAGTTATAAAAACTGAATTTTAAATTATTGTAACCAAAAAACAGTGCGTGTCATTAATTACGCGGTGAAGCTAACCCCAAGACAATATGTTTTAGTTTGAAATAGTGTCACTGAAGGCAAAATATTTTTTAAACAAGGGAATCAGCATAAAAAGTTAATAAAAAAAATTAGTTCGAAATAATCTGCCTTATCCTGAGTTTCGCCCGAAAAAAAATTCACACGAAAATTTTTCATCCGCCCATAGTAAATACATGGAAACCAAAAGTGAAAAAATGAACCGATTCGCGGAAAATGAAACTCGTGATAAGGCTGAATGTGTTTAAAACAACTTCAAGGTTTATTTTTTTATTTAAAGTCACAGTGTAACTGAGGTTAAGCCTTTTTCTTTAAAGAGAATCAGCATTAGAAAAAAAAATGTTTTTTTTAATTAATTAAATATATAGAAAATATATTTAAACTGCAAAAAACATTAAATATATAAACATACATACTATACTCATCTATATATGTACACACAATGGTTCTGCATTTGCCAATTTACGCTAACTACTCCATGCAAATTTTATTTTCAGTAACCAATAAATTTGAACAGATATCACAATCTTCATTATTTTTCATTTTATTGCAACTACATAGTTAAGAATAGAAATGTAATTTTAGCTGAAAATACAATTTTTTTACCGTGTACGTACCAAAAATGCGCATAACTACTCATTTCCCTGAACTTGTTTGTCGGTGGAGCGCCACCACAAAGGGTAAAAGTCTCCATTAGGGCACTCCGCCCCAAAACGGTGCCGACCGAGAGTAAGCCTTTTCGAATGAGAGGTGACGCGAAAGACCGGAATAGGGGTGTCGCCTTTGTTCTCACCTATTGCGGCACATTTGTTGTCCGCCGTATGATGGCAATGGCGCCAATTGATCGGGCACCAACAACACCGGCGCTGACACTCCAAAGGTTTGCGTATCGGTGCGAAAGTTGCGGCCTGGCTCGCAACTGCGTGCCGGGGCAGATCTGAACGAGCATCGAGTCAGGAAACACCCGTATTGCGAGCGCAGCATAATTTATTAATATTATTGGCAGCGGAGATTCTTTTGGTGAAAGCGATTTTTTTTAAGTGCTAGGCACTATTGCAGCAAGATCCTTGGAGAGCAGCGTAAGTCGGGACGTGTTATCATCGGAACCGGATTTGGGAACCATATTCCCAGAGAGCACCCCCGTGGTCGGGGCGCCCACCGACCGCCGACAAGTATAATTTTTGTGCGTCTGTGGTCAGACGTTGTTGTTGTCGATAAGCTTCCCCTATTGTGTTTCCTTATCCCATCTTTTTAGCTTCCCGCACCCAGAGCCCAGTCACTTGGCGGGTTAAAGTTACCCCCCGGCATCTTGGGTGGTATTGCGAGTGGGTTCGTAACCTTTTTGTTGGACCTCACCTCGGGTGCGCCCCAAAAACAAGGTTTTGTCTAATTTTCTACTTGTGTATTTAATATTTTTGGGCTTTGTGTATTTCGACTCACCCTAGTGTCAGTGTTACATACATACTCGTATATCTATTGTACATAGTAGTTTATATTGTTATTGTCCAATTTGAACTTAGTTTGCCTTAGGTATTTGGTATACTGCCCTGTTGTTCTCCTCAAACAACCCCTCCACTGAGCCAGCCGGTTGCTTGGTTTTTTTGTCATCTCCTTTTCGTTCGTTCGTTTGTTTATTTGGTTGGGCCCGTTGCATTGTTGTTACGCACGGTAAGTGCATTTAGTTGGTTCCACTAGGTAGGTGATTTTATGTTAGTACACAAAATAATTGCTGACAAATTGGCGCCCAACGTGGGGCTGTGCTACGCGTATATACATACATGCGTAAATATATATTGTGGAGTTGGTAGTATTGTTGTTGTCTCCCTACATACTTTGTTTAGTGGCGTTTATATATTGTGTACATTAGGCTGGGTCACGATTTTTGTTTGTGGTACAAATTTTATTTTTGGTATTTTGGATTTTAATTTTTGAAGTGAAACTTCTTAGGCGGCGGTATCGCAAAAATGGAGAGTGAAATTTTTAAAATTTAAAACGTTACATGAGTGAAAAGGAAGATATAGGTAGTACAGGGAGGGGAAAAAAGAAATAAAGTGACGCATGACGCGTACGAGTACCAACATATGTATATATGTATGTTTGAATGCACGTATGTATGTATGCATATATATGTATGTAAGAACGAACTCATTGCGCATTTCAGCTCTGCCGCTACCAAACAACATATGTATAAATGATGCAAGCGTGCTACGCGTAACTACATCCATTCGTACATGTGTACATATGTTTGTATGGATATATTTATGATGAAGCAAACGGGCTTCGTTGATGTACTGATGGGCATATGTATGTACTTATGGACAGCAATGTTTTCATGTATGTACATATGTTTGAATAGTTGTATATAAATTTGTATGTATGTACATATATTTGCGTATGTACATATGTTTGTGTACATGTATATATGTATGCACATATGTAGTACAAACGAAAACAAATCTAATAAATAAGCTGCTCGTTGATATAAATGCGAACTGTACTGATTGTAAAAAATTATGTGTTTGTTGTACATTTGTTCATGTTTGTCATTGTGCGTGTAATTTTCTAGAGTAGTTTTGTGCTCTCGCTATCTCCTTGTATTAACTCGTCCTTCGTTGGTATACTTTGATGAGCATATGTGAGGATGGTAGCAAGGCCAACTTATATAAGGTAGTGTTACAGCAGCAGTGAAATTTTCGCCCGATGTTTCTTAAAGAAAGCCATAAACGTAGCGACCGTTGGTTAAACTTGGTGTTTTTTTGCTCTAGATTGCACCGGTTGTGGGCCTGTTGAAAGAATTTATGTCTTGGTTGTATGAAAGACCAAAAAATTTGCATTTTCTGCCAAGTTGTAGAAATTATCGCTACATTAATGGCCATGTTGTACAAACTCATTTAATTTGCGTTTATTTTGTACACTAAATAACCGAAAATGGATAACTCAGCCGAAATAGGTACGTACTTTCGTTGAATTTTAAAAATGTAATCCGAAACTATGAAATTGTAAAAATGAGATTTTACAGTGAGACTGCTCGCAAAATTGCAATGTTTGTGGGCAAAATGTCCAACTTGATTGGGGATTGATTTGAACCAACGTTTTCGGCTTGCATTATGTCAAAAGGATGTGTTTGTTGTAATTCATTCTGTCATTTACTACCATTATGCGTAGGCCAGTTCATGAAATCATTTCATGCGTTTGAGTAGAAACTGAATGAATGAACACCATTTCATGATTTCAATTAACGCGAAATAGAGTTTATGCACTTAGTTTTTACTCAGATCGATGAAATGATTTCGTGAATTGGACTACGCATACATGTGGTACTTATGCTTTTAATTTATAAGGTAATCTTATGTTTTTATACTCTAGCTACCACACGAATATATGAATTCGTGATAAGAATATATGAATTCGCCTTGGAAGATAGAAAGCGAGTAAGAATAAATGCCGAACAAAGGAATTTGTCTTCTTTCAACTTAAAGAAATGCATTTTGCAAACATAAGTGCGTACGTTACTTAGTGCCTTGGTAATGGCGAATTCGTGAGGATCTATTGATTGCGTTATAAAAATTTTCATTTATTTGTTCAGCATACAATTACTTCCATTACAACCCGGTCCTATGGATGTGTGTATCATATGTATAAGGTAGTGTTACCGGAAAATGAATAAATAAATTATATGTATATCAGAAAATTAATAAGATGAAATGAAATTATTGTTTGATTTCTAACCAAACCTATGTATGTAACTCAATCGCCTAATGGTTTGCCGAACCGTAAACATATGCTTACACATAAAATTTCGTGAGTAGGTACCTGGTACTTTTTTAAGAAGTTTCACTTCAATCATGTGTACGGTGTTACACACGCTTTTTTTCCTTTTTAATCGTTTGGCAGTAGGAATTCAAGGAGGATTTTGTGTTGACGATTCGTGGCGGCGTGGTAACGGACGATCGGGGGGTAACAATTTTGTTTTTTATATACGTACGAAACGGTAGTATACCGAGGAGAACCGTGAGTCTGTCCAGTTTTGGTGAAATTTTGTGAACGTATTACTCGCGCTTTTGGTGTATGTATTTTGTTTACAGGTTGTCGGGCGAAGATCACCCAGTGGTAATTTTTGTCATCAGTGAGCTATACGGAGCATTATTTGGCGATAAGTAGTGGCGTGCGTTTATATAAAGTGCGGACGGACAATCGGCGTGTGAAAAGTGATAAGTAGTAGGTAAAAGTGTTAGGCCGCGAAAATTAAAACGCAAACGAATTGATTTGAATTGAATTAAAAGCAACGAAAATAGTAAAGCGATGCAGAGTAAACTCCCAAGTGGTTGCGAGCATTTTGCATTCATTTTCACGCTTATAGAAGAAATATATTAAACATTTTTTGATAACTTAGCTTGGCCGCTCCACTTTGTTTTTGGTGAAGTATACATACACATAAACGTAAGTTGTAACTTAGT
>NW_023467621.1:0-6477 GCF_013731165.1 Rhagoletis pomonella
TACCGAAAACTCCAAAAAAGAACACCTTAAAGTAGATTCCAACAATTGCTTTACAACTAAAAATGTCAGTAACCAAACAACCACACAGCCTTCTCTCAATAGTAATAATAATTTCTCATTCAGCCCACAAAATTTACTTACCACACCCTTCACTAATTTACCAACTTTAACAAACCTCCCCGAATCTCTTTCAATTAACAATCAAAAAATTGCCAATAACCAAACGATTAATCAGACGTCTAATAATAACAATAGTTTCCTACCTAGCTCTCAAATGTATTTTCTACACCTATAACTAATTTAAAAATTGCAACCAACTCCGCAGACTCCCTCTCAACTAGCAAGCAAAATTTACCCTCCACATCTCACTCACACACAGTGAATTACTCGCTCTCAACAGAACCTCACTCAGCTAGCGCTCAAACGACATTCTCCTCATCAGATTCTCACTCTCAAATTTTGAGTAACCCGATAGAACACCACTCTCAACAGATACATCAATTCTGTCACTCAGACTCATAATACTCACTTGGTACAATACATCCAGTGTATTGAAATTAAGTGCAGTGGTATTTTACTCCTAGTTAAATTGATGCTCAATATTCTCCAGTGGAATATTAACGGCTATCAGAACAACTACTCAAACTTAGAAATATTAATAAAAGAGCAATCTCCCAAAATAATCTGTCTCCAAGAGACTCATTGCAAATCCGACTCAAATCCCATTTTCCCAAAACAATAAAATGGTAATTTTCACAATTTCAATCACAACACTACTTCTAGACAGGGTACCGCTTTGCTAATACACAAATCTTTACCCTACAGAATACTTAACCCTAGAACACACACCCGGGTACAAATGTATCCACTTTCAACTTTGAAGTGTTGTAACTTTTGAACCGCTATACCTCTATACCGCTAGGATAGGATCTAGGAAGATTATTTAGTTTTGAGTTCAAATTCAAAATTTGAACCAGATCGGACCATTGGTTCAGGAGCTACAGCCTTCCAAACACATTATATACGTAAACACACACCCGGGATACGTTTGTACCCCAATAGTAAAAATCCTCATAATAATAAAAAAAAAAACATTTTTTATATTATTTTTTTATTTGAAAAATTAAAAATATTCATTTCACACATTATATTATTGACTTTTATTATAAAAATTATAAAAATGCATCTTATATCTAAGGAAAATCATGGCAAATAGAGCAATTTGTTGATGTGACCGAATGTTCAAGACACATTGGCTTCTTACATTTGTCGCACAGCTTTCTGGTTTTTCTACGGCGTTTTTCCTCTTGTGCGTAACATAAATAGCAAGATCCGGACACAGGTTTTGGCAGATGTTGATGCTGCTGTTGACACCATTGATTCCACCGGTCGGTTGAAATATGCTTCAATAGCAATTTTAGTCGAAAAATTTCGCGTCACTTGACGATTTATGGCTCTGGCTTCAATAATGGGCATACACAATGCTTCAGCCAAGCTGCGCAGGATCTGCTTACGCTTGTTGTTTGTTCTCCAAGGCAACATAGGGTTATTCAAATCGTAGACAATGTAGGCTGCAAGAGCTGTAATGTCCAACATGTTGAAGAACATCGCTAGTGGCCATCGTTTTGTTTGTCTTTGTGTTGGATATTCCGCAAACATTTGGTCCATTCGATCAACACCACCTTTGGTACGATTATAATATTCAATTATTTCAGGTTTCCCACTGTCAGCTATTTCAGCATCATTATGCATGGTCGAAAGCAAAATTACTGCTTTATTTTTTTTGGGAACATAAGAGCACATTGTCACATTATTTTTGAAGCCAAATGTCGTTGAACCAATTGTCCTGTTTTTGTTCTGCTTCATTTCTTGAGGAATATATGATTTGTTTTTGCGCAAAGTTCCAGCGATCGTGAGTTTCCAGGTGAGAAGCAGTTCTGCAACTGGCAAGGTCGTAAACAAATTGTCCATTGTAATGTTTCGGCCACTTCCTTGGTATTTGGCAGACAAATCCTTCACCACTCGTTCGCCTTGGTTCGTTTCCCTACCAGTTTCTGCTTGGCCAGTATATATTTGTCCATGCAGTGGATATGCATTTGTGGCATCGCAAATCCACCAAACCTTGATACCATATTTAGCAGGTTTTGACGGTATGTACTGCGTAAACCGTGTGCGTCCACGGTAAGGAAATAATTGTTCATCAATCATCAAGCATGAGCTGGCCTTGTAATGTGCAGCAAGATTATTGTTCATCATCGTCCACAACTCACTGATCGGTGCTGCTTTATCAGTTAGTAAGCGTGTTGCACGAGTGTTTTTATCGTCAAATCTTAGGAACCGCAATATCGAACAGAAACGGTTGACTCCCATTGTGGCGCGATATAAAGGATAGTTTTTGACGCTCCATAAATCTCGAACATGTTCTCCATTGCTATGGTTCGCACCAGTCATAATAAGTATGCCAAAAAATGCATACAGCTCTGTTATTGACACAGGCGTCCATGACTTAGGAGTTGTGTTTGGATGCGCATTGTTGTAAGCATTATAAGTTTCTTTTGCTAACTTATTTGTGTGGCGCATAATTATATCAGCCATTTCAACGTTCATGAAACATTTGAATGTTTGCTCTATTGACAACAATTCAGTGCATCTAGCTGGTCCAGCACGTTCTCTTATAATATTTTGTCTGAGTACCTGACGACTTACATTTGGTTCTTTCATCCACTCAGTACCATCACGTGCAACAAATTTTTCGGCACTAGCAGGTAATTCATTATTTTCTTCTACTTCTTCTTCTTCATCGTCTTCTTCATCATCCTCATAGTCCGCATAATCAGGTAATACTTCTGCGGCACTTTGCGAAACTTCAGCATCGTCATCAGCAATTTCAATGTCATTGATTTGAATTTCTTCTTCATCTTCTGAGTCAAAGTCATAGGGAGCGTCATCGTCACAAATTTCATCAAATAAAGATTGTATATATGATTCTCGCTGTTCCTCAGTTAGCCTGCATAATAAAAAAAATTAGTATATGTTTACATTGTTGCTTATTTTACATTTTTTACCTTCTATATGCTGCACTTGATAAATATTCGTTTCTTCTTGAAGTCATTTCGTACCCAGTTATTTATAGTTTCAGTTATATATATTTTCACTTATATTTTCACTTCTTACACTTTTGAGCACCAAAACAATAATGAAAATATCAACAGGCAGCATTTATAACAACACCTCGTGTGAAAACAACCCTTGCAGCTGCATATAAAATACAAAAACCAGTTATACCAGTGTATTTGCTACCTACGTACCCATACCTTGCGCGACCTTTTTGCACATATCTTTTGAACCAGGTAGAATATTTCAATGAAATAAAAACCAAAATGTGTATTCGTTGTTACTCTACAAGTATATTATTATAAATTATATTATTTTGTTTTGCATTTATCAGGACAACAACAAAAACAAAAATCCACTGTTGCATGTCCTGACTTTATTTGCCCATATCGCTGGAACCAGTAGGAATATTCGAATGAAACAAAAGACAAAATACTTGTTATATATTAAAATATACATTTCAAAAAAAAAAATCATAGAAATCGGTTGAATAAGCATTAAAAAAACCGCAAAATAAGGTCCCGGGTACAAACGTATCCCGGGTGTGTTTACGTGGTATTTTCTGGGTGTGTGTTCTAGGGTTAACATTAACACAAACCTTTCTGTTATCGCAGCCGAAATTAAACTGAAAACAAGTTTCACAGTGGTTTCAATCTACGCTCCACCGCAACAAAATATACTCTTATCAGACTTACAAAATATCTTGATAGCTTCAAATTACCCAGTTCTGATTTTGGGTGATTTAAACGAATGGAGTCCCCTTTGGGGCTCTCCAAATAGTAACCCAAAGGGAAAAATTATCGAAGATCTTATTCTCTCTTCCAACCTCACGATTTTAAACGATGGATCCCCAACACATCTTAGTACCCATAACACCCTTACACATATCGATTTAGCACTCTGCTCCTCACAGCTCATCCCAGTATGCAATTGGCACATAATTTATGATTTGCACAATAGCGATCATTTTCCTTGCATAACAACACTAACAACCGATCGCTATACATTACATCCGAAAATACCCCAATATAACACAAAACAAGCAAATTGGAGCCTCTTCCATGACAAAATTATGGACTACTCACTCCGCCTACCCGCATCCGATAATATAAATAACGAAGCAGCAATCATTCAGAAAGTAATTCGGAGATCAGCAAATGGTTTCTATCCCTCGTACTGTATACAAGAAGGTTTCTAAAACCGTGCCTGGTGGTCCTCAGAGCTTAAAATTCTAAGAGATGGCAAACAAACAGCTTGGAGGGTTTTTCGAACAACCCCCACCAACGAAAACTTAATAATATACAAAAAAGCCAATGCTCAGTTCAATAGAGCTAAGAAAGACGCCAAACTACAAAGCTTTACAAATTTTACTAGGAGAATAAATCCTAACACCCCCACAACTCTAATATGGCAAGATATTAGAAAACTAGTAGGTACTTATAATTCACCCTCAATAAAAGCGATAGCCACATCCTCGACCATCGTAACAGACCCAAAAGATATTTCAGAGGCATTTGCACAAAACTGGTCTTCAGGATCGCATGACTCACACTTTTCAACAACCTTCTGTATGTCTAAAAACTCTACGTCAAACCAACCCATCGTACGCCATCTGGACCACAAAGCTAATATCTTAGACTCGCAATTTACTCTCTACGAGTTCGAAAGTTGCTTGGATTGCCTTACAGGAACTACTCCAGGATACGATAAAATTTCTTATCCTATGTTGAAAAATTTGCCAATTTCATTCAAAAATCGAGTCCTTAATCTCCTCAACAAAACGTTCGAATATGGCACTATCCCACAGTCATCCAAAACTGCAATCGTAATCCCAGTACAAAAACCAAGCAAAGATATATCCCTACTAAACTCGTACCGCCCTATCTCATTACTTCCTTGCATAAGTAAATTGCAAGAAAAAATCATTTCGAAAAGGTTAATTTGGTTTCTAGTTTCTTCAAAAGCACTTTCAGCAAATCAATTCGGTTTCAAACCCGGTTCGAGTACATTAGACGCTTTGTATTATCTGGATCATATAATTTCAAAAAACTTGTCTACGCGAAATCACGTTTCAATCCTTTCGATAGACTTCGAAAAAGCCTTCGATAGAGTAGGCATTCACGTTGTTCTGGACAAACTCCATCAATTAAAAATTGGACCAAAAATGTATAATTACATCAAGTCGTTCTTGACAAATCGAAAGATCCGCAGCAGGGTGAATAACGTATTTTCCAACACATATCCACTCTACAATGGGATACCACAGGGCTCCCCCCTGTCGACAACTTTATTTTTAATTGCATTCGACGATCTAAGCCGGCTACTGCTGAACCACAAAAACATCAACCATTGCCTTTACGCGGACGACTTGTATTTAACGTGTAACAGCAAGGATTCAAAGGAAATCTCAAGACATTTTTAAGACGCCCTACAATCTATTAATAGTTGGTCACAACGCTGTGGTGCAAAGATTTCGACGGCTAAATGTAAACATTTACATGTGTGCCGAAAACACTATTGTAATAATTTTGAAATTAAACATAGTACCTCTAGCATTGATAACGTACAAAATTTAAATATCCTAGGATTAATTGTCGACTGCAAATATAACTTTAATACTCACTGTAATAATTTAAGGACAAGTCTAGCTGCCAGATTAAATATAATAAAGTATTTATCCTCAAATAAAAGCCAAATGCATACCAACACTCTTCTTAATGTAACCAAGTTAACAATCCTCTCCAAAATTGACCACGGCTTACCGATCTACGGAAAATGTTCAAAATCTTCCCTGGCACGACTTAAAGGCCCCTACCATGCAGCCATCAGACGGAGTCTCAGAGCATTTCGAACTACGCGTACAGAAAACTTACTAGCCGAAGGAGGCTTTCCTTCCATCGAGGACAGGATACATTTAATAAGTTGCAGACAAATACCAAAAATCTACTGCAACAGCAACTCAGCCTTGCACAAAGAAGTCCAACTTCTGAAAAACCGCAAACGTACTCTGAAACAATCTTCTGCTCTCAATAATTTATATAGCCTAACAAAAGCCGAAATCAACATCAAGCCAATGGCATCTCCTCAGCTGAAACACGCACCGTGGACTCTTAAAGAAACCTCATTCATCAACTGCCTTACAACATACCGAAAACACACAACAGATGTAACCACATACAGGCGACTGTTTAACGAAACAATCCAGCCATTCCTAGAGAATAATTGGGAGGTGCTTTTCACAGACGGATCCAAGTCTGAACACGGAGTAGGCTTCGCGGTAGTGAACACCACTGGGGCCACTCTGATACATGGGATATTACCTCCATTTGCCACCGCTTATGACGCTGAAGTCCAGGCGATATT